>NW_027109759.1:897165-918646 GCF_000696795.3 Halyomorpha halys
TATATATATATATCTGTGTGTGTGTGTATATATGTTATTAGTTGAAACCTTATGGATCCCAAAAAATCAACGATCTACTATCATGGTAATATGGCAATTGTTGTTTTATGGTAAAACCGGATAAAACCCTCAGGGACGATAATAAAACAAAAGTCACACAATTCACATTCACAAATATAACATTTAATAGAGGAAAAAAATAAATAAATAATATAACAAATATCAGCGTAAGCGAATAAGAAACAAATGGTATTGGTGACAAGTAAAGTTTAATGCTATCTGACAAAAACGAACAAACAAATTATAACTTTAAAAAAAAAGAAGGTATCATATATGTATGCGGCAGTGGCAGATAATTATTTATGCTGTTAGTGTAGGTAAGAGTCAACCCTGTGGGTTTGGGAGCACTAAGAGGTTAAACTAGCCTCATAAAGTAATTACCCTTAATTGGGGAAGAGCTGGTGGTCGACCATGATTCTGACAAAATTCCCTTCTTGCAAATCTGTTGGTCTAGAAACATTACTTGCATACTAAATTCGAGTAAAGATTTTTTTCCTTCTTATTATTATGTACATATATACAAAAGTTGAAATTGGTAACATTAAAATATTTATCAAAACCTTTGAACTGATACCTGCTTTATATAAAGTTTCGGACTTCAATACTAATTATTGTGTAATATAATTTGAATATATCTATGGAGAGGAAGCTGATTCTACTAAAATGGTCCTGAGATAAATAAGGCAAACTGAACTTTTGTACTGTTAGTTTTTTGTTTTCTTATGGAAGTTTATTCAGAGCTTTTACTTAACTATCTTGTCTGTAGAAAAGTCCAA
This sequence comes from Halyomorpha halys, assembly GCF_000696795.3. Lineage (NCBI taxonomy): Eukaryota > Metazoa > Arthropoda > Insecta > Hemiptera > Pentatomidae > Halyomorpha > Halyomorpha halys. The sequence continues at coordinate 898,002 of NW_027109759.1, forward strand.
TTATTACAGTTTTGCCTTCTTAAGACTATATTTGTAGACTGAAGATGGACTTAAGAAGACCTGTCTCGCTACCTTCACGCAGCGAAATATTAAAATTTAGTTCAAAACATTATTCAGGTTGCGTCAGTTTCTGGCGTATAATAAATGAATATTAAAAATTTTAAATAATTTTTATCTATTTATGGTAAAAAATGAATACATTTATTATTATTACAGATGAAAAATAGTTGAATTCAATTTCAATTTAATTAATGACGCTTACACTGTTATGAGTTAATATTCTGATTGTGTACATAAGCAGGAATACCTGATTCAACACAAGTGCCTGTATGGGAAGTCCATTCAAAAAGAAAATTTCACAGGGGGTCCGAGGCCGACGGAGCGCCTGCCCTGATGGATTGGTGCCATCAATTCCTTCCTCTCGCATCCATCACCTGAGATGAACATTGGGCAACTAATTAATAAAGATAAGGTAGAACATTTTTTTACCTGACCTCACTACCTGCCCATCAGTCGAGTTCCCTTCGATAGCGACTGACACCTGATGACTCGGCTGACGGCACCGTGCAAAAAGTGACGCACTATTAACGGCAGATCCCACGTCAAACGTCACTCTTTTACAATATTCTCTTTTTACGTCGAATCTTTTTGCTGTATCTTGATGTTTTTGTATTTTTTTTTCCTTTATTTAATATAGGGATTGGAAACCGGGTTTTGTTATTTTGTATAATTGGTATTTTTAAATATAATTTTATATAAACATTTGAATGTTTAATCTTTAACTATATTTAAACAATAACTACTGTTCTTCTTATATATATATTTAAATTTCTGCATCTTACTCTTCCAAATATCTTTGTCCAGGCAAAATTTGTGATTCAAAGAAGGTAGACATCGATCGTATGAACGAAATTTAGTTTCGAAGAAAAACAAAATTATTTGACCACATTTGATTCCTTATCCATTCATTCTCTTTGATTTCTCATGATTTCTGGCCTTATTATAGTCATGTAGATTAGTCTTTTGTAATGGATTGGAACTTTAGATCGTTTATCTAATAAATGTAATACAAAAATTAAATCGGTAGCACTAATATCCATGAAAGGTCAGGCGCAATTCTTTGTAGGGAACTATTGTTACTCCGAACCTACAGGGCTGACTCACGACGGCAGTGAAATAGAAAATAATTATAATTATTAAATATATAAAATAATTACAGACGGATTCAAACTAAGGTGCACAGTGACTTTTTTTTTTTATTAAATTGTGAATATAGACCTTAAAACATGCAAAAACGTTGAATTCTAACAAATCTCGTGAAAATTTAGTACATGCGAAATGAATACAGAGTATATGTAACCTTAACTATTTTCAGACATTGAAAATACACAATACCTCTATTTATATTGTACTTCCTACAGCAACTGTAGCGGCTCACAAAGTTAATTCGACAACCATGGTTCACAGGATTGGTGTGTGTTTCAGCCTGCTTTCTGGAAAACAAACAAAAAGAAAAAATGAACTTTCTTGAAGGGGTGCATTTGTTACTTATGTAGAATTGATGACGTCCTCTCTCATTTAATTTAGACTTCCTTTTTTTTAACTCTAATTCTTTTCGTACATTTTTGATGCGTTCTGTTGATGTTTGTGGAATATATATTAGAACGTTGAAATATTTCCATTAACATGTATATATATGTATCCATTGCCCTTTATTGTTGGGCAAATCCAATCATTCGGCAATTCATACCGTATAAGCTCCCAAACCAGTTTTTGATTAATCGCTAACTATAAGTTGATCAATTTCAATGGAGAGGATTCCGATAACTGTTTAATACAGACTAAAAGGGATCAGTTTTGCGTTTGTTTCAGATAACTACAGTTTCTATTAGCACTCTAATGAAGCCTGTGATCACAGAGCTACTTTCTGGGCTCCCTAACAAACATTAGCGTGCCCCATAACAGAGCGGCCAATTTGTCGTCACAATATTCAGCTCATTATACCGCTTTTCATTAGCTCATCTCTATTAAATCCTATGTAGTTGTATCCTTTGTCATACGCAGTTCTCTGTTCCTGATCGAACAATCAGTTCAGTGCCCGGGGCGTTCGGTTTTGCGAGCAACATCTGAGTATAGCGGAGAGTCTTTTTGAGGAGATTCAGTAGTGGAGTTTAATCGGTTGAAAGTGCGATGGAATTTGTCAAATAAAAGGTATTTAAAAAGAGTATAGATATAACTATACATCAACCTGGAAAGCAGGAAGCCTTCCAATACGTGATGAGGAAGAGAGTTTACCAATATTGAAAATAAGTTGTGAATTAACAAAAACGTGTTATCGCCATTAATTTTCATTGTAGAAATAAAATTGAAACCCATATAAATATTAAAGAGCTACAGAGTCAAGTGGAATTTGATGAACAATTAAAAATTTTTTAAAAATAAAACGTTGTTTTAAGGTAAGAATATTCATATTAAAAAAAATTATGTTAAGTATCTAAGAACTGCTGCATGGGCGTACCCAGCGTGTGGCAGCCGCCTCCCCACCACGTAAAAGTAAAGAAAAGTTATTGGTAATATAAAAATATAGTTTATTTTTAAGCAAATAATTTTAATAACTAATAAAGCACTGCTGTAATTATGTATAATTTTCTTAAAATATTTTGGTTTTCGCCTTTTGCGTGCTGAAATGTCAAAACCTGGACTACCATGGCTTGCCTCCCCCTTATTTTTGATCCTGAGTACGCCCTTCGTGTTGTATCCATATGTAGTTATGAGAAATACTCTACTGACATAACTTATAAATACCAAAGAACTGAAGGGTATGATAAATACACATTAAATTTTAATATTTAATTTCATTTTCTCTATAAAGTGGGTATCTGTTCCTTAAATGCCAAAATTTAACAAGCCCCAGGCCACACCCCCATCGGTCAAAAAACAGTACGCCCTTATCAAATACTGAACCAAAAACTATGAGGTTTTATTGGCATTCAATCGTGTGATTTAGCATATATTCAGTGTTGGTAGCTATAAATTTTTTAGTAATGAGTGAAAAACGAGGTTTTACGCTTCGTACGCTATAAATACAAAACAATTCTTTGTTAATCCGAAAAATGTCCTCATATTCTTTATATTGTATGATTCAAATAGTTTGTATAGAAGACATTTTATTTTATAATGCTTTTTTGATTTTATATATTTCTTCTATTTTAAATTTTATTTTAATGATTTTTTCCGACTAATCTTCCTCCACTATACATTACAAATATATTAGCACAATGCTCCTATTGAACGTGATTTTAATGGCATCTTTCTGTTTCAGGGGAAGGAGAAGGAGACGCCCCAGCTGGACTTCAAGAGGAAGAAGGCTCCGCCTCCGGAGAGGACGAAGTAGGAAGCACAGGATCCAGTGCACCCTCCCCACCGCCGCTCGAACCAGCAGCTCTGTCTATCAGGTAAGGGATCTTGCTAAATATATCACTTATTAGTATTATTGAATTTTATCGAACTTAGGCTAGAGAGTTCTAGTAGGTCGTGGCGTCATGCCATTTATTTGAACCCCTCAGTTTCTTTTAAAACATTGACGGACACAGTCAACTGGGTTCTTGGAAATGGAATTTAATTTTACGAAGGCAGAAGTTGTAACTAACCCGTCAAGTTGTGAATCATTTTATGACCTCATCCCAAAGCTTCTCCACATTCTTGCCACGTTACTGTGGAGGAGGTGTATTGAATAGTTCAGGTATTTTTTAAATTTTGGTATATGTGTCCATAATGATGGACACATATACCAGTGTCAACTGCAAGCCAGTCACAAACTGCAAGCCAACCAGGCCAATGGCAGACAAATCTAGACAAACCTAAAAAAAATCGAAGTATGCTGTAACTCCAACTAATAAAAGGGTAATAATTGTATTACATTGGGCATGTGTATTTTTATTGAATATGTGTATTTGTATTTCTTTAAATAAATACGATGGTAAGAAGAAAAAAAAATCAACTAAACAATGAGTTCTATTGGCATTCGTATCGGAACAAATATTAAACATGTTTCATTTCCATTTCTACTTTAGAAGTTAAGTTTTGGTAGAATGTTTGCGACGACCCTATTTAGACTAATTTATCTTCGGTACTGTTCCATTTAATTGGAAGAACTATAGTCGTTCGTCAGCGTGGTCTCTTAGTTAATCTCGGCCATTAATAGCGAGAAAACCTGAAAATTATTTTATTTATTGCATATCTCGAAACATTGTTTGTTTTTTCTATTCAATCCAACTTTAAATTATAAATTGCCCTGTGCTACTTTGATTATCTGTATTGTAAAATCAATTTAATCCTTAGATGGTTAAATACTCCTAGATTTGAGTATTAATAATCAAAACTATCATGTGCTGAGATCTTGTTATAAAGACTCACTTAAAGAGCCACACCGACATCGCTGTAGTCTCCAATTACTTGGATCCGATCGGAATCCTGTGCTGGCCCGCGACCCCGAAGGGACGATACAATAAAGCTCCTCAGCTGTTTTCCTTTTGTTCGCTCTCTATACTTTTTGCCCAGGCGTCAGGCAAACTCTTGGTCGGTAAATCAGAGCCCGCAGAATGGCGGCCTCCAAGATAACGACTGACAAACGCCTACGCTTTCGTTTGTCTTTATGTAGCCAAAAGTTTGTTTCAGCTTAGTTATTCAAGTGATTGAATAAATATTTTTCTTGTTCCAAAGCAGCCGCAAAGTAATGTGGTTACTTGACATGTTTCTTTATTTTTAATTTCACAGTCATTGACACTGTCCATTCGATTTAGTTCATAGTTTACTGCATTCGTAATATCCTTATAATAAATTTTTGATTTCCTAAATTCTGGGAGTCATCGTATTACTTACAGACTGAATAAATTATTTTGTATAATTTGTCTTATAGCATTTAATTATTTTGTTTCTCCTTAATTTGATATTAAATGTATGTTATTAATATATTAGTTGCTGATAAAATTCAAAACTTTCAATGCTTATGTTCTTTTTCTGTTATAGGGAAGGACTGAGCCCCGGTCAGGAATCGCGAGGTTCCTCTGTCGCACGATCACCATCCAGAGACAGTGTTTGCAGCGAGCGAGCTATGCCAGCCGCCAGCCCACTCTTGCCTGCCTTCCCGCAGCCCATTCACAGGATAATGGCGTCGCCTCACGGATCCGTTTCGCCTCTAGTATCCTCATCGTCTCCTCCAGTTCTTATGCCGGCCGTATCTCCAGCAGAATCCCCAGAGACCGTCCTCGACTTTTCGACCAAGCGGTCCACATGTGAGTCACCAGTCCTTAACCTCAGCAAGTCCGTCTCACCAACTCCTGAGATACCACTCAACAGCCCCCTTGACCTCTCAGTCACCAGCAGAAAAAGGAGTATGGACGACTCCTCTCAAGCATCCCTTTCGCCAACTCCTCAGGTAAAGAAACCTTCAAGGTCTTCGGATTACAAACCAGTTGTCTCACCTTGGACCTCTCCTGTGGTCTCACACTTCCCTTACTTCGCAGCAGCTGTCGCAGCCGCTAACAATCTTTCGCCTAAAGGAAATTCTCAGCCTGAGATCTGGAACGGCAAGCTTAAATTGCCTGAAAAGGGGTTTCCTACTCCTACCCCAAGCGATGCCACTAAGGCCCTTGAAAAGATGAGTGAGTTGAGCAAACTTGGAGGCGACGAATTCAGAGCTGGAGGAGCGAATAGGCATAGTGCCTGGCAGTCACACTGGCTAAACAAAGGAGCAGACCAAGCAAAAGATGTGCTTAAATGTGTTTGGTGCAAACAAAGCTTTCCGAGTCTTGCAGCTATGACGACTCACATGAAGGAGGCCAAACATTGTGGAGTGAACATCCCGTCTCCAATCATTCCGCCACCACCACCCCCTGTACCACAACATACCCCCGTTTCATCTCCATCTAGCGTTTCTTCGGGAAATGGGAAATCCGGTCAAAACCAGGACCTCAACTTACTTATCAAAGAAACCATGCCTTTACCAAGAAAGCTGGTTAGAGGACAAGACGTGTGGCTTGGAAAAGGTGCGGAACAAACAAGGCAGATTTTGAAATGTATGTGGTGCGGTCAGAGTTTCCGATCCCTAGCTGAAATGACGAGCCATATGCAACAAACCCAACATTATACTAATATCATCTCACAGGAACAAATAATTTCATGGAAATCAGCAGATGAATCAAAATCTTCAGGTGGTAGCGGAAACATGGCTTCACCTACAGTGGGTGCAGGAATGGCAGGTGCACCAGGTAGTGGAGGCAGTACTGCTAGCAGCCATGTCAGCGCTGTTCTGACTTGTAAGGTTTGTGATCAAGCTTTCAGTTCATTAAAAGAGCTCAGTAATCACATGGTGAAAAATTCCCACTATAAAGAGCACATCATGCGATCAATAACAGAAACAGGAGGGCGTCGACGACAAACAAGGGAAAAAAGAAAAAAGTCTTTACCCGTCAGAAAGTTGCTGGAACTAGAACGAGCACAAAACGAATTGAAGAATGGCGAAGGCATAATGCTCATGGGAAAACACGGCAGGGAGCTTCACTCGGCCGGACGAATCACATGTGAAAAATGTAAAGAGAAGATCGATATGGCTGTGTTCGTAGATCACATTAGGCTCTGCGTCGGAGGAGACCACAAAAATCTTCTGAAGAACGCGCTTTTGTCATCAAACGTGATACCAGATCCACATTCTGTCCACGTAGCTCAAGCCCTCCGTGAAAGTAGTAAAATGAAGTCGGACGAAAAGAGGCGACAGCGATCCCCAATTCCAACAGACCTTTCAATAACCCCTGGAAGTCCGAAAGAAGGAAAGCAAGAAGGGAAAGGATCTTCTCCATCAGTTTTAAACGCAATTGAAAAACTGATTGAGAAAAGTTTTGATTCTAGGGCACGACACGGGGGAGCTGGATTTGTTGGTCCCGGAGTTCCCGGACAAGCTCCAATGGGGTCCAGTATTCTAAAAAGATTGGGGATTGATGAAAGTGTTGATTATACGAAGCCTTTAGTAGATCCTCAGACGATGAATCTCTTACGCAATTACCACCATCAGCAGCATGCGTATAGGCGGGAAAGGAGTGGAAGTGAGTCAAGTTCGATCTCGGAACGAGGGAGATCAGATGTTGTCACCCCCGACCGAAATTACGAAAAGGATAGGTATACTCCCAGAACAACTCCAGAAAAAAGGATACAAACTCCTCCATCGACGAAAACATCACATGAAGACTCAACTGATGGGGAAGTAAGAGTAAAAAGAGAGACACCAGATGATGAAGTTCGAGTAAAAAGAGAGCCTGAAGAAGTTCGTGTGAAGAGAGAAGTCGAAGATTATCCCATGGACACGACATCCAGAGAAGTAGCCATAAAACAAGAGATGGAAAACGGTAACGAAGACGATGAGGACAGGCGAAGCTATCAGAGCGACGAACCTCTAGCAAAGAGGATTTGTCAAGATGACGAGAGAACGGCACAGGAGGACGATGATCAAAGGAGCCAGAGAACAAGTGCTAGTCCAGCTGGGAGTCCGAACAGAGGCGAGCACCCAAGCCCTGGTCGAGCCAGTAGCAGCCCCGCAAGCAGTGACCGTTCTGGCACCCCCAGGAGCACAGGAGAGAAGAAAGGATCCGGGAGCCTGGGTGCCTTATCTTCAATGTTCGACAGCCTTTCTGGAGGTGGTGGTGGTGAAGGTGGCAGCTCTGGTGGTAAGGGGGCCAGCCACCCCCTAGCCGCGCTGCAGAAACTCTGCGACAAGACTGAAACCCACACCCCAAGGACATCGGCTTCTACGCTTCCGGCCCCGGGCACTTCGGCGGCTCCGACTGCTCCTGGAGCCATTCTGGCATTCAGCTGGGCCTGTAACGATGCCGTCGTCACTGCTGATTCCATCATGAAGTGCGCCTTCTGCGACACACCGTTCATATCGAAGGGTGCCTACCGACACCACCTGAGCAAGATGCACTTCGTGAAGGACGGTGTGATACCGGACCCAGTTAAGTCGCCGAGTCCAGCTCCAAAACCGGCCGCTAACAACGGGCCTTCCACGTCCGCCGCCGTCCCGCCGGCCAAGAGCCCCCAGCAGAGCTTCGAGGAAAGCCCACACTCCAAGTTCCTCAAGTATACAGAACTGGCCAAACAGCTCTCAAGTAAATATGTATAGTCCGTGAGGCTGTTGTAATATATCTCCTGTGTACATTACCCTTCAGTTGCCATTCCTGTATAAAGTGAAGTTTGCTGCATATCTATTTGAGCGTGATAGTAAATAGTTGTAGTGTAAAAGTATAGCGATCTCTAACTTCATGTATACCTTTACCAGTACGCCTTAAAGTGATGAGGACATTTCTTGGCGTCCTTTGTAAAACACATATGTATACTCAATGACACGTGATATATTCAGATTATAATAGATTCGTTTTATTATATTTATTTTATGTTAGTTTGTAATTTTTTTAAAGCGGTTCAAAAGGAAATCGTTGAATTCATTTTGTGTTGCAATTGTTGTTCATAATGTATAGTTAACTGAGAGCCTCAACATTGACCTAGGGATTTGGCGAGTCGTGTTTGTATATTGTATAAATATTGTAGAATATTTCTAATGAACCTTGTTTATATTATATAATTGTTTTCTTTTGTAATGGTTGGAATGAATTCTTCGATTTCATATTGCCCGTTATGGGTCTATGGCCTATCATTGACTACTGTCTTTATGGTATACGTTCTCACCTGTTTAATAGCTATGTAGGCATTGTCTGTTTGGTATTATTCCACGTGATATGATATAAATATATATAATTATTCTTTTTATTAATGGTAATTAAAAAATCCCAATATAGTTGATATTGTAAATTAAATTATATAAGTCATTCTGAATTTCTTCTAATTATATAAATAAAATATATATTGTATGTATTTACCTTAATAATATCTTTATCTTCTGAGACGATTATGAATATCCAAAAGTAAAAAAAAAAAAGAGGGAAAATGAAGAAAAAAAACACTATGAATGTTTGTAAATTGCATTGATAGTCATTATTTTTAAATAAAAAGTAAAATCATGTTAACTATTGTACAATACGTATACGTCAGATTTAATCAAGTCATATTTTGCAAAGAAGCTCATTCATGGTTAGAAAATAAGAATTTAAATATAATTTAGTTTGTTAATGCGGGGCGTTCGTAATTGCAATAATATATATATATATGTGTTCACAATTAGCATTCTTATCATATTGCCGACCAGTGGTCCTGAGGAATAGAAGCTCTACCGTCTTTTTTTATGTATGTTAATATCCTAACAATAATCGCATTTATTTTATCATTCAATGTTAAAATTATAAGAGATCTCCTTAGCTAACTAATGAAATCAATATAAGATATCACATTTTCTAGTTGCCTTCAATCTGAAAATTATTGAAAATTCCAATTTCAGAATATTTTATTTTGTTGTTTCATGATTTTATGTTTGGATAGAAATATTTCTTATTTTATTTTTATTAGCAGTGGTTTCGGTATTTCGTTTCGGTCCAAAGTCGATCCAAGGATTTAATTTTCGTTCGTTATGTAACTTATTGAAAAAAAAAGTTTTTATAACATGATATTTTATATAACAACGTATATGATTACGTATACAATTTTTATTTACAGATAGTAATAACGAAAAGCATTTAATAATTTCCTGGAAGGAACTCGAGATCTCCGTAGGCTACGCCACTGGTTATGGCCATATTCTAAATTCTTTTTTGGAAAGGTTTGTTCCTTCCTATTTAATCTGTAATATTTATACTTTGTTATAGCGAAAATAATTTCTTTTAATTAGTGTCGGGTTGCATAAATTGCATGAATAAATATTTTATAATTATATATTTTTTTAAAATATAGCCCCCCTTTTAATTAAAAGATATATAACGAACCAGTCATCTGTCAGAGTTCTCGTTGGCACGGTGGACAATAGACGAACTCCTGGCAACACTGTTAGGGCTGTTTGGAATTAATTGCGGGAGATTCTTTGATGTATAAATACTTCTAAATGTGGCAGAGTGGTCATTACTACGCTCGCTACATAAATCTGCTCGGCTTCTATTCTCGTTCGGCATCACTCAAGGCAAGACAGCACGCCCTTCTAATAGCACTAGAGGAAACCGAGATCTTCACAATATATATATAATTGTAATGTGCCAGGCCTCTCTCTATCTCTCTCTTTTACGATTCTCTCTTTTATTATTATATTTCTATTAAGCAAAATACGATTAAGGATAAAAAAAATTAAAATAAAAAACAACTTGTTCAAATGTATACCGAAAAAAATTTGATTATATAAAATATTATTTATTTTGTAAAGTTATATAGATGTAATTGGATAATAAAATTGAATGACGAAACGGTTATCTAGTGGTATTAGAAATTAAGGATGTTAGATATGTTTATACACTGTCCCATAAAGTTGTATTTATAAGACTTAATGATTCTATGTGACCAAATGAAAAGTATACGATTTTTTGAATTTACAAAAATAAAAATAATAAAATAAAAAATTTTTGCAATCTCAATGATACATATTTGATATGTTTCTGTTATAATATTATGATTTTTATTATTATTTTTTCATCCTCTCTGAAAAACCTCCAATTGTCTTTGTATGTAAATTTTAATATTCCCATGCCTCTGATTAGGCCAATGTCTATTAAATTCAGTTGAATCTGCTAATGAGGTTTTTCGATTTTATTAAAATTTCATTGTCTTACTGAAAGAGGCATTATTTAAATTTATATTGTAAAAGTAATAAGGAAAAAAATGTTGTATTATACGATAATGCCAAGAGGTGATTAAATGTATAACTTTGTTATCTGTACAAAATAAAAATATTGACATTTTGACTTTTTTTAAAAAAAAGGGATGTGTCTAGTACAGTCATAAGGCTGCAAAACGCTGTTGTTGTTTCTTTTATTCTAATGATATTATTGATAGAGTATTATTGATTTCAATAAAACCCAGTCTTACCGCTATTAATGTTTTTTTTGTACTTTATTTTCATCCTATTCTATTCCTACAAAACAGTCACCAATGGAAAAAATTCCAAATGAAGTATTCCAATGCATGTGTCCGTATATTTACTAAATAAAAACAGGTAAGTAGTATAACATAAAAATAATGAAAAAGAAGAAAAGTTGATTTGTTGAAGAAGATAAAAAATATGCATGTAGAACATTATGAAGCAGTAATTATGACTTTTATTGGCGAAGATAATATCTTCAAGTTTTCATTATAATGATAAATATAAAAACTTATAAATTTGTCTATAAAAACCTAAGGTTTAAATATGTGTACTTAGTATTTTATAAATTTTCTAATCAGTGAAAAAGTATCAATATTTTTATATATAAAAAAAAATCTTAATGAAGAAATGCGTTTTACTGGGACAGATAATTATTCTGTTATTGTAGCCGAGAGTCAACCCTGTGTTCGATTCAAGAGGCCTGTGAGGTCCATCCATTCTCATTACGTGGGTATTCTTAATTGAGAAAAATCTGTTGCCTGATTGTTATTCCTCGTACACTCGTTGGTCAGAACTCCTGGCCCTTTATGGGTTTTAGTGTTACAGATTTTATGTATATAGGTTATGAATAGATTAACGTAGATTAAAAATGCTAATTTGCAATAATATTCATTTCTGATTTATATAAAATCTTTAATATTGAATGAATACCAGGATTGTGCAAGAAAATATTTAAAAAAACATAAGTATAAATATTTATAAGTTTGACCATAAAATATAAATTCTAAGTATGTGTTATACTTTATTTAAAAATATAGGATACATATTGTACCATATATAAAAAAAAAATTGTGACGACGAAATAACTTTATCACAATGAAGTAACAAAATTAGAAATTATATTGTTTATAAACATATGATGTAGATAAAAAATACTAATTTTGGAATAATATTTATTCTTGGTTTTTGTCTTCAATAATGATAACAGGATTTCCCAAATTTGTGTCAACAGTCCATTCATTGTTACAGCCATCCCCAAAAGCCATTGGAATATTTCTTGTAGCTTGGGTTCCCCAGGAACCAATTTTCATGAATTTATAAAAAAAAAATTACTCGAAAATCGTATGGTTCCATGATTATATTTGATGGCGTACTAAAAAATGTGTGACCAATTGTAATGATAGTAAATATTATTTAAAAAATGAGACGATTAGTAATTATAATTTATAAACATTTCGTAATAAACAAATAATGTTCACTATTCCCACTTTGAATTTCTGAAATTATATAAACAGAAATTCTATATCGAAAGGTCAAATAATTATGGATAATTTAGCACACAAAAGATTTCCTGAAGGTACACATCAAAATATTAATATTTAAAAGGTAAGTAACTTTTATTCTACATTTGGAATATGAAATAGAATGTATCAATTATAGAGTAGTTAACGGGATTTCTTGCGAGAGGAAAAGAATTATAATAATAAACAAAGAGAGTGAAGGTGAAGTATATTTTTGCAGTTCACCTTTATTAGTAAGTAATTTCAAAATGACTTAAACCAACCTAAAAAAATAAATAAAAAATAAACCATATTCGGAGCTAAAATTTACGATTTAAGACCAACAATAAAATAAAATAGGAGAAAGGTTCATAATAAAATTTAACCTTTAATTGTACGATATGTATACTGATGGAGGAATAGACTGAAAAAATAAAGTATCCTTTATTTAATTTAATTAATTTGTTTTCATTGTTTAATGTTTAAACTAAAAGAAAAAGAAATATGTTACCATTGTTTATAAATATTTCTTCTTAAATATGGTAACCATACGAACTTGTGAATATTAAGGCATGACACCCCCACTTCCCGCAAAATATAATATAATGTGTTTTTAAAAAGTATTTTGATTGCCTAATTCACTTGCAAATTTAAAATTGTATTAATCTATTAAAACTGAATTCCTCATTTTTTACTGATAGCATTCGATACTGATTTAACCTTACCGTTAACATCATCAGATGATAAGTTTAAAATATTTGTACTGATTTAGATTTCAAAAGTTTTTATATTTAAATCAGTATTTAACAATAATACATTTATAAATAAACAAAAACTTTAAATTAAAAAAAATTATATTAAAGTATATAGAGAATCGTTGTACACTTGTTCACCTCCGTGATATTTTTTACCCGACTGCGATGAAAATGAGATTGATGTTTTTAAGGTGTTACATAACCTGTTTATTTTATGGTCGATATTTTGAGGGAATTCCATAACGAATTTTTCATTTTAGATGTCTTACCCAGTAATATCCCGTCAGTGTTTTCAAGCAATATGAACTCAAAATATTGAAATGGTGTTTTATTATATTTCCTAACATTCTTAAAAGATTTAGCTCTGCTAATGGCAATGTAGCAGATAAGTGCAGAAAACGTCAGCACATATAACCGTTTAGTAATCTACCACTACTACATTCTGACAGTTTATTTAAATAAATAATTAGTAAGTGCTAATTATGAAAAATGGTAAATCTGAGCTATGACTTTGATATAAATTGGATATGTAATTTAAATAAATAATTTAATTTTTATCCATTTTAGTCTCAACACATTTTATTTTCCTTACAAGTCCGACGTTTTGGCCAATTAAAATTCATTTATCACCGTCACTATTTGTTAAAACTTTATCACAACCTTTACAAATATATTGACAAATTAGAAATTGTTGTATTATATGTCCAACTAATACTTTTTTTTTTGTCATTTATTTAATGTTATTTACAACTGTATAACATAACAATAGTGAGATAGTGACATGATACAAACATGTGGAGAATCTACCTATTGATATAACTTCAATAACATTTCTAGAGGAGAAGATCCCGAGGCCATCTTCTTTTCAGACGCCTAGAAGGATTATTAGGTAATGAAGGAGAAGCCAGGTTAGAAATAAGTGGATTTAGGAGGTTGGGAAGTTTTCCATGGAAGGAATGGTATCTGGTTTTGGCCAAATCGGGAACATAGATAGGGACATTGAGGTCATGATGGAATGATTTGTGACAAAGAAAGGAGCATTAAGGATTTTTTGAAGGATTTTGGACTGTAAGGATTGGATTCGGGAGGAATATGATGGTTTAATGGAGCCCCAAAGCTCAACTCCGTCCAACTAACACTTAAAAAGATACTGTAGGAAGTTTTTCTCTTTAACACGCTCAATTAGCTATTGTTTTTTAAAGGCCAACAGGAATATTTTTACATTATTTTAGGTTTTATTTTTATTTTTATATCATTAAGTTGATCAATGTCATCAAGTTATACTTTCTCAAGAAACAGAATAAACTTAAAAGAGATCTTAAGCGATCTTTGCCAGAGGAAATTAGACATTATGTAGGTAGAACATCATTTACATTAAATATAAACAGATTAAATAATAATAATATTAACATGAACATGACAGTAGGTTACATATATACAATTACACACCACAATAAGTTAGCTCAACATTCTATCAAATCGTGCAATGAATATTGAAGCACATCCTTCATAATTTATGTTTTCAAATTTCAAACAGAATAATAGATAAATCAATCAATATAATTACTGGTTCAAACCTAACCTAATTACACACTGATTACACTTCTGAACTGATTGGTGTTATCGGAGACACACTACCTTTAGGATTGGAAGCTGCTTGTGATATCACCAAAGTATCGTAAAGTAGACTCCTTGTGATCCGATACTTTCATTGAAGTTTCGATACGCGATTCCTATTATTCTAAATTCAATTCGAAGGTAATCAATCAAAATACAAAATGCCAATACATGAAAAATTAAAAACGTTATAATAAAAAATACTTTAATTTTAAATATAAACCCGACTACCAAGACAACCCTATACTTTATTACTTTTTGATCTAAGCGATGGGGTGTCATTGCATATCTCCTTAAACATATAAGTGAATGTTTAGTAGTTTTGTATTTAAAAAATAATGAAACTTGGGTATAGTAGTGGGATGTTTTCCACCTAACGCTACGGCCCTTTGCAGGTATATTCAGTCCCATGTAATAGTGAGTGTCACCATACAGAAAGCTCTTACACCTGCACGTGTAGACGTAAAGAAAGTGCATTCATGTGTTTTCAGTGAAGTTTCGAGTTTCATTCAGATGCGGGAGGCATCAGACTCAAGTTTAATTGTTATTTTTTTTTAATATTTACAACTTCACTAAAAATCCACCAAGAAAATATGCAATAACATCCCATTGTTTATAAGAACTAGTAGTATAAGATAGGGTTATTTCGATAGTCGGGTTTATTTTTAAATTAAATTATTTTTTATTTAAGTTTTGATTACGTTATCGGGGGAGGGAGGGAAGGGGAGGAGTCACAACGTTGGCATGGGGCTTATTTTTTGACGGTATTGTTTGAATTTTCAAACCTTCACCAGTTCTTTTCCAGTGCACCTAATTTTAGAATTTCCAAAGATTTTTTTTTTCCTAAGGCCCTTTTTTTCATTGATACTGAACTAGGATTCTAATACGAATTGATACCGAGTACTTTCCCGGGTCGGACGCATCCTAAAGGCTAAAAAAACAATTGTTTACGGATTTTGATAATTACTATGTGGAAAATGGAAAAGTCCTAAAGATCGAAATCGTATCAGAATTCAGTGCATTATAAAAATCATAATGAAGACATGATAATTCACAGAGCTGACATCAACGGCCGAAGGAACTATAACTCCTCCATAGTTTTTAGTGATCACCGTGTAATATATTATTTTACTCTCTCAGCGAATAGAAAAGTGAACAGTTAAAAAAACTTCGTACTAGCCGCGAGATGAAAACTCAAAAGCCTGAACAGTTGGAAAAGAAAATGAAGCAAAGTATATTTATAAATTATGAAAAAGATGGTCGGGGTGCGGTCACAAGAAAACCAAAATAGTTAACAACTATTTATTGCCGACGTTTTGTCCCATTTTGTAGGGCTTTTTCAGTTGAGATTAGTTTTCCCTTAGTTAGATAAGTCTTATAGTTATTTTTATAATCAATTTCTTGTATTTCACAAATTTGAAATTAAAACCGTTGACGGTTACTTTGTTTTACAACGGATATTCTGCCACTGTTTCGAATCATCTCATTGAAACAGCCCTTATGAAGCTCTACACAGTAAGGCGAAACGTAGGCAAAACATAGTTGTTAACTATTTTTGTTTTCTTGTGACCACACCTCTAATTATCTTCTTCATACTTTGAAATAATACCTTCAATTATTTTTATTTATATTTATTACACAATTGAAAACACATATTACTACTTAAACTACAGACTACATATAAATGAAGATTATACTATTTGAGAATCGAGAAGTATAGTTATGTGAACAGTTGTATTATTTGTGTAATGGGGGTTGGTCCTCTGTTAGGCGGACAGGATGTCCTCCTAGAATAATAAAAATAAAAATGTCTTTATTTAAATTAACAATATTCTGATATTGACTTGTGATTATTTTATTTTATTTTTATAATAAATATTTATTTTTTTTCATGTACTTAGTTTGATTTGGATCCTTCTATTTATATATATTTAGAGAGAGATTTTTTTTTTTCATTTATTTATTTCATGTCATTTTTTTTATTTTAGTATGAATGTGATCAGTTATCACTATTACCTATTGCCCAACAATGGCTGATTGTGATATTTATCAATTAATAAAGTATTACAATTAATTAGGGAAGTAAGAATGTTTCTTTTCTTAGGAGCGATATCTACCCAAATACTGTTCTGTATTTCTATGCTAAACACCTTTTGAGTGATTCTTCATTCACCCAGCCCGTTAAACGACCTTATACATCGATTCATCGTGACATCATTGTTGTTATTATGTTTATCTGGGTTTGTCATTCTTGTCGCGTAGTTGTATCTCCAGATTTAATGAAATTTAAGGACAGACAAATGATTTAACTCTATCGGAATTCGATCTTTCACAGGGATGAGCGATAACTCTTACAAAGAAGGACAGTATAAAGAAGCACTCGGACAAATGCAAGGGAGTGCAATTTAAAGAGGAGACATTATTGACCTTGTGGATGCCGGGAGCGGACAGATGGTCCCAAACCGAAACCGGTTGGAGAGAAGTTGATGTGTGTTGGTGTCGTAGGGGCGACACTGTCAGTCCATTAGCCCAAGAGCTTTTTTTACCCTCCTCGTCTTCTTCTTGAATATCTTCCGTCGGCTGAGGCATTTCTTCCTCTTGTTTATTGCGCTTGTAATGGTCCTTGAGAGGGCGCCGGCCGTGAGAACGCTTTTGCCGTTTTAATGACGGATTTGGAAAATTCCCGAGAATTTATTCTGAAATTTTCGTCCCTATTATATGAATGATGTTTCGTCAGAAATTATTTTTCAAACGTTCTTACAATTTTCTTGTAATTGTGAAGTAGTTCTCAATTCTATATTTAATTAAATGAATTTTTTAAATATATTCCTTTGGTTTTTTAAATTTTATTTCGTTCTTCATAACTTCCTACTTAACCGTTTCCATACGAGTTTACTTGGCAAGAGTGGGTTGTTACGTGGGTGCAATATCCCACAGACCTCTTTTTCACTCTATTATTTATTATTAATTCCTATATTTTACAATTTTTGTATTCTACAATCATTAACTAATCTCTACACTATTTTTTTCTTAATCATTCGAGGATATTATATGTATTACAATAGGAATGGAAGTAGCAGTTTTATTGATTTTTATATAAATAAATTCACAAAATGTCGATTTCTTAAAATTTCGGAAACATTTTAATTTTTGTAAAACAGTATTCCGTAACTATTAATTGAATGCTAAGATTTCTAATGATGAGAAGATAGTTGGTCGTGGATAATATAAATGAAGAGAAGATGGTTGGGGGTGAAGTCAGAAAATAACACAAATAAATTGAAAAACTTATTCTATAGTGCCAACGTTTCGCCAGAATTTCCAGCATTCATCAGGCCTAAGAACAAGATAAGCAATGAATAAAAATAGAAAAAATATATACAAAATGATTAAAGTAAATAATTGTACAGAATGAAAATTAATAGTTAAGATTTCTATTACAGTTCCCTATTTCAGAAAATTTATAGGACTTTAAAATGAGTTTAATAATTTTTATGGTACGGTAGATAGCTATAAATATATTGCATGTATAATCAAAATTTAAAATTAATTAATTATGAGAGATAGTTGACCATGGATGACAATACGAGAAGAAGATGATTGGGGGTGCGGTCAAAATAAAACACAAATAAGTTGATGTAACTTATTTAATCGTCCCAAGGTTTCAGCTAGAGTTTTCTAGCCTTCATCAGATCTAAGAAAAGAACAAGATAACAACCAATAAATATAAAAAATAAAATATCAACAGAATGACATAGGGTGAATAATTTTACAGAATAGAATTAATAAAATAAAGTGATGAGACAAGTGGAAAATAAAATGTATACATAGGTTATTGAATTAGTAGGTAAAATAACATAATTAAGGAAATAAAAAAAAAATGAAGTTATATACCACAAAGAAATATGAATATATTAGTTATTGAAATTTAAAAATTAAAATATGGAAAGAAAAATTAAATTGTGAGGAAGAAAATATATGTAACCATAATAATTGCTAAAGGGCCAAATTTAAGTAAAGTTTAATAAAAGAAATGGATAGAAAAAAAATATTTTGAAAACAACAATAATAATATACGATGAACATAACTAATAACATGGGTTAGGAAATTGAGAAAAGAAACGGTGTAAAAAAAAAAAAAAAAAACGGAAATAAAGAGAATAAAACAAACCTGTGAGCTTGAAATCTAACCGCCAAGTGGTATTCTGCGCCGAGAACGGCCAAACTCCGAATTAAAAAATACGTAACAAGAATGACTAAGCGTTTTTAAGAGGAAACGTTACGAGTGGGTAAAAATAAAAAGTAAAAAGTAGAAAATATTTAGAGGAAGAATTAAATAAAAATTTTAATTTTTTCAAAGCTTTTGATAGAGTCTGGCATCCAGGTCTGCTCTATAAACTTTGTCAATTCCTACCCCCAACATATTTCCTTATAATCCGCTCCTACCTCACTGATAGAACCTTTAAAGTAAATCATAACCTAGCCTACTCATCTCTCTTTTATCAGTCCGGCGGTGTTCCTCAAGGTAGTATCTTAGGTCCCATTCTTTATACGGTTTATACAGCTGACATCCCAACCCACCCTAACACAGTCCTAACAACATACGCTGATGACACATGTATACTTTCTGTAAAGAACGACTCAACTCATCACAAACACTACAGGCACACATAACATCTATTGAAGAATGGTGTAAAAATTGGAGAATCAAAATAAATCCTGACAAATCCCACCAGATCACCTTTACTCTCCGTCGTAAACCTCTGCCCTCCTGTCCTACAGTATCCTTTCTAAATACTCCACTAATGCCTGTTGAACAGATTTGATACTTAGAACTCCATCATGACAAGAGACTTACTTGGAATCCACACACAAGACTGAAACGACAAGAAACTGCTCGTAGATTCCGATTGCTACAACACTTACTTGATAAACGCTCTAAACTTCCCATTCACTACAAAAAATTAGTACACACTACGATAATCAGACCAATTTGGACATATGGAATTGAGCTCTGGGGCTCCACCAAACCATCAAATTCCTCCCGCATCCAATCCTTACAATCCAAAATCCTACGTAAAATCCTTGATGCTCCTTATTACGTTACAAATAAACTCATTCACAAAGATCTTAACATCCCATTCGTTGCAGATTTGAGCCAAAACAGATATGCGTCTTTTCATTCCAAACTCCTTAACCATCCTAATCCATTAATTCTTAATCTTTCATCCTTAACAATTCCTGATAATCCTCCACTCTGAAAAGAAATTGGCCTAGGGACCTTCTAATTTAAATTAATGTTTGAAGCACCACCAATGGGTGGCTCCTTCCCAAGATTTTCAAGTGTATATGAAACATACAATATATTTACTTATTGTATTTATTATTTTGTACAGTTTTGAATTACATTAAATAAATAAATAAAAAAAAATTCCGGTTCTAATATGTTCAATTAGATCCGGTTTGTGCCGTTTGGTGCAGTTTATGCTCTTTAAACCATTTCCAAGTTTCGTGTTGATTGGTTGATTCGTTTATTTCAATTTTTTTACCATATATTTTTATTTTATGTTATTTACCACTATAAACAAAAAAAATATAATTAAAAATTTAAAAAATTAATAATTAAATTAATGTTAATTTGGATCAAACATTTAATTGTATTCAATTAATCTATCAACATCCCTAAATCTAGCAATTGCGTTGAATTGTTGGGTCTGCTAGTACCTCATATAGCAAAAATACATCTAAATGTTGGGTTGTTCAATATTGCATGTCTGGATTTAATTAATTTTCAGTGACCACAACTTTACCTATTTTACTTTAAATTGAAATATTTTATTATTGTTAGTAAATACGGCCAAAATTTGTTAAAAGCTTAAGATTTTGCTCTCCTCTGAAGAATGGTGTCGTAATTGGATTAAGATAAATTCCAACAAATCCCGTCAAAGCACCTTTACCCTTCGTCTTGCCCCACAGTATCTTTTAATA
>NW_027109759.1:918925-921462 GCF_000696795.3 Halyomorpha halys
TCTCGTATTCAATCCTTACAATCCAAAATCCTTCGTAAAATCCTCAATGCTCCTTACTTTGTCACAAATAAAATCATGCATAAAGACCTTAATGTTCCCTATGTAACCGATCTAGCCGGAACCAGATATCACTCCTTCCATTAAAAACTCCCTAACCACTCAACTCCCTAGTTTCTAACCTTGCATCTTCTTCCATTCCTGACAATCCTCCGAGGCGCCTGAAAAGAAGATGGCCATGAGACCAGCTAATGTAAAATGTCATTAGAGTGCTACCAACGGTTAGTTGCTCTACACGCCTGTAACACTCCATTTTAACTAAGACCATATTTACTAAATGTATTATGTAATATACAGTTGTAAATTTCGATAAAGTTATTTTTAAAAAAAATTAAAATAAAATATTCGTTTCAGATGCTCTCTCAAATTCTTACTTTTAGCCATGAAACCTTCTCAATTTCAAAGATGCGACTGTGATTCATGGCCAGGGCACTTTTAATGAGACCGAATCGCCTGTCCACCTGCCCTCAGTTGGCAAACGGGATCAGATTTAATCTGAACAGAAAGATGGCCCGGTGAAAAGTGTGCCAGAGGGATATCAAAATAACAATTCGCAGTATATCATAGCCCCCGTCTGCGGTTTACGATGGCAGCACGGCAACTGTCACCAATTATTTCGTCGAGGACTCCACTGTTGTTAAGTGTCGTCGATTTGAGGTCGAAAAATTTATTTACAGGGCAAAACAAATGCTTGCTATTTTCATATTAAAAAAAACTGTTACGATTCTCTTTTCGTGAAAAAAAAGTCTAAATATACGATTTGTTATTAGTATCGATGTTTGCCTTTCGAATTTCTTTATTTGTATCAATTATTCAGGTAATCTAATATAATCTAAACAAATCGACTAACTCACAGTGATGTCCTAGATGACCTCTGATAAAAGAAATTTATATGAAATTTGGTAATGTTATGTTTTTTTAATTCATTGGAAGTTTTATTTATTTTTTTGCTACTAGTTTGAATTTCATGAAAGTATGAAGATAACTTTTAATAAGTTTATAAAAATTGGGAGCAAAAACAATTGGAAAAAATAAGAATAGAAATATTAATATTATTTAAAATAAAAATTGAAGGAACGCGTTTTGATTCATTAGGAGTTTCAATTCGTCACATTCTGTCTCGAGTATTGCGAATACACAAACAAAATTAATAAATTAAATTAAGTGTTATTCTTTCAATATAATATTTTTGAAAAAAATATTTATAAAAATTTAATTTAAATAAATTATAATCTTATTTTTCTTAACCACCTGAATCGGGTATATAATATATAGGCGCATAATACATGCATAAACATTAACGGTAATGATCTATGTATACAAGAAATATTGTCTTGGATTGCCTTGTGGCATTATAAGGTTAATTTCAGGCTCCAATTAAGGCAGTTAAGAAGGCATAGAGAACGCCAGTGGATTATAATCTGGCCATCTTACAAAATTTTATGAAACACCACTTTTACTAGAATATGAGGGGGAGGGAGATTTCACATTAAATACAAAACAATATCCGTTACATTTTCGATTTCTTTAGCTAATTCATTTTTTTTTTCTTTAATACCTAATTTTGATTTAATACCTAAGTTGGGTGAACATCCTTCTTTGGGGCATGGGATCGTAATGAAAAATTTCACAATCAACCCCCAATAATTTCTTATTTATGAAGAAAGATGAGTGAGGTTGTGGTGAAACATGGTTCCTTTTCTATTTACCAATTGTAATCTTTCCCTCTTTGTTTATTTTCTGCAATTTCATAAGTTGTTAGCTGTAAACATCTCAGTTTATTACAGCTAATATCGTTAAGCAAATTTATAAGGGATTTGTTTCTGTAGCAACCAAAAGATATCGACTAATAATTCTTAAAATTCTTACATTGACATAAGAATTACGAAACGATCATAAAGCTATTTACTGGTGCAAAATAAAATTACTTCTTTCCAACCCAATATTAGTTTTGTATTATAGACGATTTCATCTTTTATACGGTGTATAGTGTGGTAGTTGGAAGAAAACTAGTATTTTCCTGAAAATGTATAGTTTTAGAAAATGTATCCCTTTCCAAAATGTAAAATTCCGTGAGACCTTCGAAGAAAGAGAGAGAGAGAGTTCACCGCGGAATAATTCCAGATAGTGTTAGGAGCTTTTTAGAAGACTTAGGTTAGCAATGGGGATATTGCGATCTTGGACGAAAATATTATTCTGGACTCTTTGGGCATTGCCACCTGAATGATTTTGGCGTCAACATTATTACTGAGAGAGAAGAGAAATACTTTATTTGTTCATCTATGCTGCCTAAATACATTAGGTTGCTATCTCACACAGCATACTTATCAATCCGTAATCGGACATATATACATTACACATACATGGTATAGTCATAAAAAAAAGATATACAATAATAGGATATAATAAACAATTTTTTTTCACCCCTACAGTTTTCTTTTACAATCCATTTCGGTCGGTACAACCAATACACATGTTTC
>NW_027109759.1:921622-933968 GCF_000696795.3 Halyomorpha halys
TTTTACGAGAATAAGACTAACACATAGATTAAAAGGAAAATATAATAAAAAAAAACGGTTACAGGAAACACTTGAATGGATAAATAAGTTTAAAAAAAACACACAAAATAAACATAGTATTAATAAAATAAAATAATTTAATGAATAAATACGTTAAAACAAAAAAAAATAATTATAAAGTAAATCTAACTGCTACAACCCACGAAGAGTCAGCGGTAAGTACTTAGTAAGGCAGTACTGCAACTAAACCAACGGTTGTACAAGGAGGTGATTTATTAGTGAATGGTGTCCAACCGCAAAATTCTTACCCAATGAAGGGTTCTCACTTTAATAATCTACCATGGCCGGATTCGAACCCGGATCCTTATCGTTACTACCATGCCTATCGTTACTATCGTGCCTTACAACTGAGCTACCCGCTCCCACACTACCTATGTTTTTATTTAAATTTATTTCTACATTTTAATTAATCTAAAACGTCTTATTATTTATTTATTTTTCATTATAAGCGCTTACTGAAACTATCAACTTTAAGTGAGTTGTAACCTCAATATTGGTGACAGATCATCGGAAAAGAGGAATATAAAATATGCTGCATTGAGATGTAATGAGCGGATAATATGTATAGTGTAAATAATTGACTAAAATAAAAATACAAAAGAAAAAGAACTAAATTAAAAAAAAAAATCTGATTCAGGAAAATGCTCTATAACCTAAAGTTTTACAAAAAAAAAAAAAAAGACTAAATAATAATTTAAGGAATGCTAAAGAAGAATTTTAAAAATTTTTAGTTGTTTTTTTTTATCCCATTTATCCGTGTTTTTTTCATGTTAACTTATTCATCCATTTCTTTTAACTTATTTCTTTCTTTTTTTAAAATTTATTTATTATATATTTCTTTAACTTGTTGTGGAAGAAAACTTCCAATTAGAATATAAACTATTCTATATTTTGTTCTTGTACAATATTTCTTATTTGAAATCTTGACATCTATACACATGTAGTCTAAACATTTTTAAATTTAGATTAGATTTCCGATGTATTTGTGGAGCATTTCATTCTGTAGAAATGAACCTGTATTCTCCAGATATAAAGAAATAATCCTATAATTTAAAAATACATTAAATTAATCCGTCTTCCAGTTTCCTCCCATCGGATTCCTGACCAAAGCCCTCCTACCTCCCCGTGACGTGGAATCAACTGACAAGAGATGTGACACTGACTGATGCCTGAGTATAATTTTCTATTAGCTGCTCTGAAGGCTCCCGTCAGGCATCAATCATCCAGCCGTCGGGTCCACAACCTCCTCGCTCGTAATGAAAAACATTAATATTAATAAACGTTTATTCTTTAGTTTGCCACGCGTTCGCGAGAAATAGCACCTCATTAGATTAGTGTGCGTATTTTAGAATCCTTAACTAGGGATTCCGGTATGGATATCGTTTATTGCATTCAGAGAAAGCTTTTGGATTGTGGTATCTTCTTACCTGAAATTTATAATGTATCGGCATCGAGAGGAATGCCTTTTGGTTCGACGCGACGAAGATCTCAGCCAGAATCTACCAACATTGGAAAAAACGCAGGTACGGCTGCCCTTGTGTTATGTGTTTATATATATTTTTTATTTATATGGATAATTATATTTGTGACAAAGTAAGGAGCATTGAGGATTTTACGAAGGATTTTGGATTGTAAGGATTGAATATGAATTGTTTCCCAAAGCTCCACTCCGTATGTCCAGATAGGCCTTATCATAGTCATCTAGATTATTCTTTTGGCTTGGAAGGTTAGACTGTTTGTTTAGTTAGTCTAGTAATAGTCGGAATCGACATGCAGTTTCCTGTGTTTTTAGTCTTGATGAAGATTGATGTCGAGTTCTGGCCAAATCGGCAACTTATGGTACATTGAGGACAGAGTGGATGAAAATTTGTGACAAAGTTAGGTGTATTAAATAATAATGAACGATACCGATTCAGACAGCCAATCAGAAGCCAGAAACTAGCATTTATGCACGTGACATGTGGCGGGAAATTGAACTTTAAATATTTAGCTGAACCTAACCTTAACCACTCATGCGATCAGTCACGTCATCATTAGGCAGCCCATTAGAAGCCATTGTTTGGTCTTGTGACCCATGGTGGAACATTTAAATTCAAATTTAGCTTAACCTAACCTTAGCCACTCACGTGATCAGTCACGTCAACTATGGGGCCACGCCATCTTTTTGGTTATGAACCCCACACTATTATTCATATTCCTTTTTAACCTACCAATCACAGTACTATTTACTCTTAGTCTCCATTTCTTTTAAATCACCTACATCCATCAAAGGGTCAGTTAACAATCTTTTAGTCTATAAGTTTATTCCGCCGTCTTGTTTTTCTCCTTTTTGAGAGACTTTTGTTGGAGGCTGAGTTAACCCGGCCGCCATTTTTATTTCGTTAGTTTTGTCTCCAACCCCACCTCATATTGAATGGTCTACTACCCTTGGTTGCTTAGTTACACTTGGTTGTATTTATTAATAACTAGTTTCTACTCTACCAACATGTGTACTTTGTTATATTATTATTTCTGTTTTATACACTTCGTAAACATAACAATTATTTTTAAATGGTTTTATTTTAATGTTCTGTCAATTCTTTAATGTTTGTATCTTGTTTTTTCATCTAGTCCTGCAAATTGGGACGAAACGTTGGTTAATAATAAATAGTTTTCTTTTACTATTTTGATACCTTTATTGACCGCCACCCAGACAAACTTCCTACAAAATAGGATAATATTTTTGATCAAGCCTTAACTAGAATATCAAGATGATTTCCTGCAAATCCGAGGCGGTCCAGTAAAAGGGCTGAGCCTTTATATAATTCGGTGGCGAGGAGAGTCCTGGTCTACGTGATTAGAATTATAAAAAGATCCCGGAGGAGGCTCAGGCAGCCTGTTCAAATATTTGCACTCAGTCAGCAGCTCACCCTGGAAAAAAATAAATTATAAGGAGTCCTTTAAAAAAAAAAAAAGTAAAAGAAGCTGGCTGTTCTAATTGGAATGAGAGCACACAGATAACTCTAGCCTCGTGTACACTACCCCCCCTACATGAATACATTAGGGTCTGCCCGTGTCTTTGCACATATTAGTTTTCTTCGGTTCAGTCTCGTGTCCGGCATTGTTGACTGCCAAGAGAAGCGTATATCAGCAAGATTACACTTATTCTTGTGCTATGTCAAGTCGAAACTAACATATCATAGTAAGAAGATAGCACTGTTTTATTAGCAGTCGAAGAAATATAGCCTTATTAGATGGGTGAGGTATAGTGATGTTAATACTCTGTGTTAGCAGGGCGATAAGGCCCGGGGCACCCCTCGCTTATTGCTCCAGGGAGAAAATTAGAAGATACAAATCATCCCCGGTCCATCAGTCCTTCTGTTTGCTCTCTTGTCGATGGGGCGTCTTCCTATGGTACGTGATTCAACAACTTGGCCGTCCTGGATGGGGTCCAGGCTGGTCAAGTCGCTTAGTACAAGAGCCCAAGAGGAGAAAAAAGACAGTTATTTCACCCCGATTTTTTATTACTTTAATGAAAACTATGTATAATTACTAGTCAAAATTGATGAGTCTGCCAAGTATAGGTAGGGGGAATATAAAATGGCTGCTGTTTC
The DNA here is from genome assembly GCF_000696795.3 of Halyomorpha halys. NCBI lineage: Eukaryota > Metazoa > Arthropoda > Insecta > Hemiptera > Pentatomidae > Halyomorpha > Halyomorpha halys. The sequence goes on from NW_027109759.1 coordinate 925,276, forward strand.
AAAACGTTAAAAAAAAAAATTTTTCATTCGGAGCTGATTATTATACATAGTTTTCATTAAAGTAATCAAAAATTGGGGTGTGATAACTGCCTTTTTTCTTCCCGGTTCTTGTTCTATCTCAACAATGTGATGGTTGTTGAAAATAAAACCTACGTTTTCAATCAATAATAATTTACCACATATTATTTTATAGTAATAACAGATGTTGTGATTACCGTATTAAAGGAAAAAAGCAATATGTTTTTCTTGTAAACGTTCAATATATACATATAGTTTTATTTTTATTTTTTTACGAACTAGTAGGCGACTGTCTAGGTATATACTCGTACATATGTACTACATATTTAATTACGTGTACACATAATACAGAGAATGTTTATTTATTGTATTAGAATTGTATACATGTATACAATGCATGACGCTTAATGCTGAAGCTTGGACTAAGTCTCCAGTCAGTGTTAAGTCCTAGTGAGCTGGCCGTCATCACGACACTTCGTAGGTTTTTTTATGGTTGCTACTTTACTACTAAGCCTACAATGGGGCATACTTGCACTTCTGTACACAAACCATAGTACTACACATTAAGAACATGAGATCATTCGGAGATCTACCCCTGACGACATAGAGATCCTGAGTTCGAGTCTCGGTACCACAAAGTATTTTTATTTTTTGGTTAAAGTGTTACCAAATAAGTTTTAATAAGGCTAAAGGTACAGTTTTTAAAAATATTAATAATTAATTTGAATTTTTAAAATTCAACTTGTACATATTTATTATTTTACACTTTATAAGTAATTTTGAATTTATTTTTTTGTTAATAATGGATCTTAAGTAGTATTTAATTCTTTTTGTTATCTTTTAATCAAGAAGTGATCTAATATATTTTTTTTTTTGTTATGAGAAAATATATCCGTTTTATTTGATATTATGCTGCTCTTGGGAGTTTTCTTTGTTCAAACTTGTATATAAAACATAACTATATCAACTATATAACAAAATTATATCCTTTAAATGTAATATTATCTATAGATAAGTTTTTAGATAAGAACTTGGGGACCCTGGTTCGAATCCGGCTGTGACAGATAATTATTTATTCTGTTACTGTAACTGTGGGTCAACCCTATGGGTTCTGGAACCATACGGGATCCATACAGCCTTATAAAATGGGCTCTCTTGCCCAGGGTTTTTTTTTTGTGTTTATATTTACAGGTTGAAGTTTTATTGTAATTTTCTATTTCCGATATTGGAGAGTTTAATGAGTTGGGACTGGGAAAAATTATTTGTCAGTTTATATATGTAATCCTGCACGGTGTCTATATTTAATTCAATGTGCATTTTAGATATTCTAGTGTAATATGGATAGTTCAAATAAAATCATATTTATCTGAATAAGATTTATATAAAAAACAAATAAAAGAATATTTATTTGTTCTTCTCTGTATTTAAAATTATTTACATACAATTTTAATACAAGTTATAACTAAGTGTAACCACACTGTTTTTTGGCCAATATATGACACTGTAAAATTAAAATTACCTTTGTAATTTTTCTAAATGGAACTAGTCCCAGAATAAAAAAAATATTTTTCATTTCCATTTTAAAATAATATTTATTTACATGAAAAGATTTCAGATTTACAAATTTATTCCTTCTCACTCCGTATTCGTGAGAGGATTGGTAACTCATTCAGAATATCTATTAGGACTCTTATATTAGATTCTTCAACCTCTTGAGCTAATGACTCAGACTTTAACACTTTTCCCTCAGCCATTTAGACCGGATCTATTGGATCCCTAGCCTATAGATGGGGATCTATAGACAGGACACGGCGAGGATGGAGAAGAACGGAAGACGTTTGGCACTGGCCTGACAAAAAGTGGGCCTAATCAGAGCCTCAGTGGGCGCCAGCTTCGAGGACATGGTCGTTCCATTAGAGCTGTCTACCTAAATATCTGTCTTCCGTCTTCCCTATCTCGTCTGTCCGTCTATATCATTATATCCGTTCGCCCATCGGTCGATCAATGTCACTAAATACATAGATGCATGTATAAATATACACAAAAATATACAAAGCCGTGTATTAAATATGACAAAAATCAACATTATTAATAAAGACGGTTGCTCTTTTATGTAAGAATGATTCTCAGGAGTCTGATGATCATAAGGAAAAAAGAAATTTTCCGTGATGAGTATTCCAATAAGTTAATAAGAAGATGATGGGGGGGGAGAGTGGTTAGTGAAGAACGCAAATAAGTAAAAGCTCATTATCAGCGCAACTGTTTCGGTGAGAATTTCTGAAATTTACTTATATTTTCTTTCTCACTTTTTTCAAATCTTTATTTTTTTTATTATCTTCATTGGAATTTACAACTGTACATAATTATACATTTAGTAAATTTGATGTATGTTATTATAGAGTGATGCAGGCTGGTAGAGAAACCCCATTGGTAGCACTCTAATGATGTTTTTACATTAGCAGGTCTCGTGCCCATCTTCATTTCAGACGCCTCGGAAGATTGTCATGAATGGAAGAGGAAGCAAGGTTAGAAACTACTGGGTTTGGATGGTTAATGAGTTCATAATGGAAGGAATGATATCTGGTTAGGGCTAGGTCTGGAACATTAAGATCTTTATCTATAATATTTTGTGATAAAGTAAGGATTGGATGCGAGAGGAATTCATTCGAAGGTAAATCTTTAATTTTTTTTCTCATTAATATTCATATTTATTTACTCCTTTTAGCTTATATAACTTTATATTTCATTAAAAATCATACATAAAAACATTACTGTTTTATATGTAATTGAACTAGCCCGAAACAGATATCATTCCTTCCATTATAAATTCCCTAACCACCCAAACCCACTAGTTTCTAACTTTACTTCCTCTTCCATTTTTGACTAAATCTTCCGAGGCGTAAAGATGGCAATGATTTTGACTCAGAGGTCGAAAACTCGAATTCAAAATTTTTCACGATCCCAATACTTCCTGATGTGTATGAGAAAGATATCCTGATTCATCGAAATTAACTTTTTTTCTGAAACATAAACCAAAAATATTTTTTACTTGAAGTTAAAAAATTTGCATATACAACAAATGCATATGCATTTGTGAAATTTACTATCCGTATCTACAAAGAGGAGCATAATAAATTGTTAATTGATGTGAAACGCTACAACCCATACAAATCCACGGGTTCTTTGTAAGGAAGCACTGTTTTTTGAACAACGCTTATGAGGTGATTTATTCAAGAACCCCATTAACTGTTAATTTTTTCCCCAATTAAGAGTAACTAATTTTTTTTATCTTGAAGGGACCGAACTGGACCGACATGGTTGACTCACAGTTACAGTAACAGAATAAATAATCATCTGCCATAGCTGGATTCTAACCGCGGTCCTTGGAGTTAGTGGCACTGGGCATACCTCTGTACCACACTACCGCCCAAATAAATGAGGCTAAAAGAGAAAAAAAAGGTTTAATGTTTTAAAAATGTATTGCTTTTTAGGGGAGAGAAAAAAGTATAATGTTCTTTACAATATATTTACACAGAAGTCAATTAGTAACTTCAATCAATCAAATAAAGATTTATTTAGAATTTTTAAAATGCACCAGATCGTTGAAAATTCTTTATTTTTTTCAATTGTCATTAATTTTCTGTTTTTTTTTTATTAACATTCCTTTATAGTTTCCTTAAAGTTATCATCGATTCTTTGTAATTGTGCTTATAGCCTTGTTGAAGACCTATAATGTGGGCCTAAACGTTGGAAAAATAATTAAAAAACAATATGTAATAAAATTAATTGTTTACTGTAGAAACTCGACATACCAAGAAGTTTCAGGGTCACCTTCTAAGAATTTCGAGTTTCTTTAACACAAAGTAGTTTAGCAGTATTTTGAGCATGTTATAGGATGTGTAATTATTTTAATTTAAGTTTAATTATGATTGGCTATAATATGACGCTGAACTACAGACTTTTTATACATTATATTTTCTCTCCCACTCAGAATCTAGAATTCCGTCTTCAATAACAGATAAATACTGGAGAGGAGACGAAGCTGTATTAATACAATAGAACTGGCCCGCCATCTATTTAATCTAAACAACCCTCCATTAGGCAGTTCGATGTGTTGGGACGATATTTTAGGGGGCAGCAAGAGAGGAGGGGGGAGAGAAACCCCAAGTAGAGACTGCTATAAACATTAATTAAACAACACAAATCATCCAACTTAGGCATCATTGATCCCTGCTCCAGTCCGTCAGTCCCCCAATCTCTTATATTGCCTCTTATCTCATATAATTACGTAATATATACTGCTAATATATTTATGTATCAAGATAGAAGTTAATAACCCTTTGACACCCATGCTGAAGTCGAAGAGGTACGTCCAAATATCTATGCTTAAATCAATGTATATAAAAAATAATTTACCGTAGTTTATTTACAAATTGCGGTATTTAAAAATTCAAGATTCTGATCTTTGTTGCAAAAAATTTAATGCTTTAACTAAATGTATCATATTATAAACATATATGTACACCTTCATCCCGATATTTATTATTATCTTTATTTAATATACAGTTTAGAATCTGCAAATTTGAGTTAATGGAATGACGGTTCGTCGTGGATTGCGAGGGTCGGAATATCTCCACCATCCTCTAACTCTGCGTAACTCTTGACCGGCACCTCACCCTCTCCAGTCATGCCAAGGGGAGACTCATGCTGGCCCGGCAGAAGTCGCATAGGCTCTACCATCTCCTGAAGTCGCAACAACTTTCGCTGCGCCTGAAGCTACAAATATATAAGACCATCATTCGTCCAACGCTGCTCCATGGTGCACCACTAATGAGACACCTCTACAAAACGACACTGACCAACCCACGGAGTTTCCAGAACACCCTCCTGAGGCGAATAGTACGAGGAACATCACTCCAGCGGGCATATTGTCAGCATATATACATCCTTTCTTATTTGTATATATTTAATTTGTTATTTATAATTTTTTTCTAGGAGGTCAGAAAAAAAAAATAAAAAATAATGGAATGAATTTATATGAAGAGTCAAATTTAACCTAAAAAAAAAAAAAAAAGAATAAGGAAATACAAGTGAAGAATGTCGGGGAATATCCCTGTTCAGTGTGCCTGCAAAAGTCTACTCTAGAATTCTAGAAACAAGTGTGAGAAGAATAGTCAATTGCCAACTAGGAGAAGAATAGTATGGCTTCAAGAATCAGAGAAGCAAGCAGGATCTCTTCTTCACGATGAAACAAATATCTGAAAACAGCAGTCTTGGACTAAGAGCTCTACATCTGCTTCCTGGACCTCCAGAAGACTTTCGACAGTATAAAGAATGGAGAGCACTGTGTGATCGGGATATACCGTGGAACAACATTGGCTTATGTTATGTTATGGATAACATAAATGTCCTCCAAGACGAATTATCCCCAAATAATATAAAGATTAATCCAGGGAAGACTAAATGCATGAGAATTAGATAGAAATCCCGAAGGATAATGAGGCTAATAAGGATTGGAGGAAATAGATTAGAGCAGGTCGAGAGTTTTAAAATCTTGGATCTCATCTCAATGAAGGTACGTAACCATTGACGGAGAAGTGCCCCAAAGAATTTGAGCGGCAGGAAAGATGTTCAGTATGGTCAGATGGGGTCTCCTAGGAAGACCAAACAAGCCGAATCGTGGATCCTCACCTCAAAACACTGAAGTCAGTTACAAGCCATAGAAATGTGGTATCTGTGAAAAATAGAAAAAAAGACACGGCGAGATAGGATACGGAACGCCACTATACGGGCTAATCTCGACCATTCTGGAGAAGAACAAACTAAGGTAGTTTGGATATCTTCTTAGGATGGATCCAGATAGAAGCGCCAGAAAGACTTACGAGACCCGCACGGAAGCGTAAATACTCAGAAAAGACCTCACAGGACAGCGTAAGGAGGGCATTCAGGAACCGTGGAATGGATTGGAGTAGAAGAGAGTCGGTTCAAGAAAGAAACATTTGGGCCAGACTTTATAAGCGTAGAGCCAGACTTTATTCTCACACCGTACAGCGGTAAAAGGGGGAATGCCTATGATGATGAAGAAGAATACACTTGCAATATTATTAACCAACTGCTTCGGGAAACTAAGTAAAAGTTTACTTAAAACAAATTGTCATTGTCATTTTGAAATAAATTTATAATCCTATTTTTCCTGCTTAAGCAAAATATTTTAATCTCACTATCACTCTAAACTTGATTTTCTCTTACAGCTAGTTGTACAAGAGCCCACTGGAGAAATAGTCACACATTTTACTCCGATACGTATTACTTTTTTGAAACCATGTATAATTACTAGCCTAAATTGATGAGTCTGCCAAGTATAGTTAGGGGGAATAAAAAATGGCGGTGGTTTCAAAACGTTAAAAAAAATTAAAACTTGGAGTTCCATATCGTTAAAACTACGTACAATAATTAAAAACCATTAGGTCTTCTATTAAGTAGATCATTTAAAGTAGAGTAAATTTACTAAAATATGGGCCACAACAGAGCTGTTTACGTTCGATAGTTCCCGAGATACAATTTTTTAAAACAATATTTCACAATAAATCAGTAGTTAGTGAATATATTCTGGGAATCTATATCTCAGGAACCACGAGACGTGCAGATTTTCATTAGCGCTAAAATTAAAGCTAGTTTTATGTACTATAAAGTAGTTTATTATGTTTATCTTCCTAGCAGTAATAGTTTTCTCGATATTTGCTTAAATAAATTGATTTCTAGTTGTTCGGACTAGACAACTTACTTATCTCCTTTAACCACCACCCCCTCTACTTCTACTGTTATGTTGTCCAATGAATAAAATAATTTACATGCTGTTCGATTTGAACCAGATTTGGAGAAGAAAAAAATCGATAGGTCCTCAATAATGTAAGAACTTAAATTCTACATTAGAAATAAAGTAATGCGATCAGAGTTTGAATATTTTAAACCATTTAAAAATATCTTCAATGGGATGCGAAATAGAAACTATTTATTAGGTTATATCAGGTTAGGGTTATACCGTTGAATGGGTAATTGGTCAAGTCTGGATTTGAGAGACATTAAAAACTTTAGGAAAATCCTTAGTTTTTCAGAAGGAATAATATATAAGTGTACCTAATTATATAAAAGAATTTTGATAGTTTAGTTGATGGCTCTTAATAATTTATTAAACATTAATTTTTAATCCTTACAATCCAATATCATTCGAAAAATTCTTAATAATCTTTATTTTGTCACAAATCAAGTCATCCATCAGGTCATCAATGTTCTATATGTTACCGATTTGGCCAGAACCAGATACCAATCCTTCCATGACAATCTTCCTAACTACACAAACCCACTTCATTCTAACCTGGCTTCTCCTACATTACTCGATAATCCTGCTAGGCTTCTGAAAAGAAAATTGCCTAAAGATTTTCTCCTCTATAAATATTATTAGAGTTCTATAAATGTAGACTCTCTACATGTCTGTATCATGCCATGAAATAAATAACATCAAATTTACTTTTGTTGTATATATTTTAATACATTTGTAAATATCAATAAATAATTTTTAAAACGTTTATTCATTTTTAATAAATAATTAGTTTTATGAGAACAGAATGACTTACACCACTTTTGCTCGCAGAGGCACATATGTTTAACTCATTCATATTTAACTTGCTAGTTCTTTGCAGTTAAGGCTTCTTGCTGAAGACAGGAATCCCCATGTTTTAGATGATATTCCATTCAATGATGTCTTTCAAGGAAAAACTGAAAGCTGCTAGCTTTCACAACATGTCCTTTTTAATTTTTGTTGTTGTTTTACTGCGGTATTAGTAGATCAGAAACCAACCAGAAAAGTGAAGTTACTTTATTAGGCACACTTCTTCCGGACGCAACTTGTTCCTGGACAGTGACCTCCATCTCCGGGTCTGTCCCGCAGCTCAGGATGACGAACGAGCCCCTTAGCAAGTGGTCATTTGCAATTTGATAAACGGATTCCCCCCCCCCCCTCCTCTGAGGTGAAGCTTATAAATTGAAGAGAGAGCCGAGATGACCTATCGTCCTCTCATAAATATTCCTTCAATGGTCTGTTAAAATGTTAAGCTCCGAAGATACATCAAAGTGTCTTAATGTTAATCAGCAAATTAAGGAAGGCATCCGCAACGCAGACGTTCCGGTATTCTTTTTAATATTTCTCCACTCCTTCCCTATAGTTTTTTCCCTAATTTAATCCATGTGAAAGTATTTATTGTATTTGTTGTTCTTAGTAATCGTTGTCGAAGTTAAGAAACATTTTTGACTTTGTAGAAGAATACAATATAAGAAACATAAAAACGGGTACGCATGAATGTTACCTGCGTATTTTCTGAAAGTATTACATAAAAAAAGCATTAATCAAAGATTTAACAAGTAATTGTCAATGTAGAAAAACATTAAACATTTTGATTAACACTGTATATTCATTACACATGCTAAAAACAACCTACCTTTAACCTATAGTTAAAGGTAGGTTCTGTTATAAAGTATGTTTGGAAATGGAAAAAGAGAGAATTATTTGTATAATTTTTTTTTAATCATTTATTTATTGTAATTTACAACTGTACAAAATAGGTAAATATGTAGTATGTTTCATATACACTTGAAAATCTTGGGAAGGAACCACCCAT
>NW_027109759.1:934923-940704 GCF_000696795.3 Halyomorpha halys
TTTATAGAGCAGACCTGGATGCCAGACTCGATCAAAAGCTTGTTCAACATCGAGGAAGACTCCCGTGCAGGTATAAAAAATTTAAAATTTGAAATATAAAAAGTTATATATGGCATGGAAAAATAGTCTGCAGAATAGATTTTAAAGAACATGCCTTCAATATTTAAGACTGTCTCCTTGAGAATGGCCTGAGGGCCGAAACGTTGAAGAGTTTTTGAAAATAAAAGTTGAGAGTATATTGGATCAAAATTGTGTATGTTAATAATGAAATAAACCACTCTCAAACAATCATTATAATAAATCATTAATCTAATTTTATTCTAAGTTTTCATGGCTTAATTAATAAATACTCTCTTAATTATTTATGTCTGGCGACTTACAACCCCTAATTTCTTGTCAAAAGATTGATTCGACATTCATTATAATGCTAATAATTGTTTTTTACAATGGAGAAAGTGAACTTTCCTTATATGATCTTCATCTTCATTCGTACACCGACTATAAAAATATAATAAAAAATAAATTATGATTATGTTACAACCACTAATAAAACCGAAAATACTGTTTGATGAATAAATAACATTGAATTGGCCGATACATTTATCATTAGTGGACGAGAGCTGAATCAGTGGTAGTAAAGCTTGCAATCAATATCTGTCATTAGTCTTGATTAATTTATCTCCCCCAATGACACTTGTCACTCAATAACGTTAATCCTCGCCGTTCTCTCTTCAAGAGCCAAGACCACACGGTCAGATGACACATATTGACATTGTTTGCATTAATTTCAAATCTTAATGCTGGTTCTGTTCGAACAAGTTTGCTACTGGCGTTCCGTGTATAAGGGAAACAAAAGTGTATATAATTATAAATGAATTACAGGAAAAAAAATGTTCTTCACGTTGTATTTATTTTTTTCTTCTTTCTTTTTATACCCCTTCTCCTTTTTCTATTCTTTTCTTATTCTTTCTTCCTAACCCACATTATTTTTTTAATACTCAAATTTTTTATCTATTGATAAATATTATAATCTACCACTACGTTGTTGGGCACTAGGTAATAGTGATAACAGATCACATTCATACTAAAATAAAATAACATGAAAATAAAAATAAATTAAAACAAAGTACATAAAAATAAATAAAAGCTATTTCTAAATATATATAAACTGAAGAATAAAGAAAATAAACAAAATCAAAATTAAAAAATAAATAAAATAAAATAATAAAAATAAATAAATAAAATAATCACCAGTCGCATTTACACTTTTATATATAACATTTACACTATCGACCTGAAGACCCCTGAGCCCACTCTATCCCCCACGTGTGTGGGTAGAGCAGAGCTCAAAAGATCCCAGTGCATCCCTCTCATCGCGTCAATGGTAATGAGCCAGTGGAGGCTGCGCTAAAGCCGCAAAAAGTAAACTTGAGTGCAGCATCTGACCACTGCCAGACCTCCAATGAACCCACGTTATTATGATCAGCACATCTTATTATTGTCATATTTACTAATTACTCCTTTTGGCTTAAATCGCTTTATACTTTATTTTTTTGTATTCTATTATTTTAATAATAATAATGAAGGCCAAACGAACCCGAAGGTTCGATGCCGATACCACTAAACGCTCTCTGCATACATCCTTCCAGTGATGCCCCTCCAAACCCAATTCTACTAAATCAGTTTTAAAGTTTTAACGTAATCCTCCCATCAACGTTTCGGGCTACCCCTCGGACCTTTACTTTTTAGTTCAGTGTTTATTAACATTTTAGGGATCCGCTCGTTACTAAGCCCTACAACCTTACATGCCCATCGTATAAATTCATGCTGTAACTTGAAGTTACAGGTTAGTTCCCCGTTCAATCAGAATATTATACAGCTTCTGGCGGTCAATAGAATCGTAAGCCTTTTGGAAATGTATGTATAAAAATGATGAACTACCCTGTTGTATTCCAACTTTTTCTGCAAGGTTTTTTTTTTTTTTTTTTTTTTTTCGGCCAAGAATCCCATTGGAGTCCTATACTGCCTAACCATGGTTGGGGGTCAAAGTTCTTCATTTTAAGGGACCGCCACGCAATGAAAAAAGTCGACGTCCCAGGCCGGATTCAAACCGGCACTGCCAATAGACATCAAGTTAGTAAGACTGTGTCTTAACCACTGAGCTATGGGCGGCCCTTTCTGCAAGGTTTGCCGTAATCCAAAAATTTTGATCAATAGTTGAACGATTTCGTCGAAAACCACATTGGTAGTCTATGATGATTTATTCAGCGTATTCCGTGATTACACTAGTTAAGACTAGCGTAAATATTTTATAACATACAGGAAGGAGTGAGATTCCTCGATAGTTATTACAATTCGTCGTCGGCCCCTTTTTGTGAACAGGAATAAGTAGAGACTCCTTCCATTCCTCAGGCGTTTCCACAGTTTCCCCATTCGATTCTATTATTTTAATTAAACATAATTTATTTCTTACTTTTTTCATAAATTTAATCATTCCTTATTTTCTTACATATATTTACTAACTTGACTTTCTCATTCCTATTCCTATTCCTTCTTTACTCCTTTTGGCTCATATAATTTTATATTCTACTTCTTCAATGCTGTGCCAAGTTTTCTTATAACTTAAATTTCATACAGATTTAATTTTATACATTTATTTATTTTGTACATTTATTTTCATATACATTCAATTTTTTTTAATATTACTTATTTCCATATAGCCTTTAACTTCTTTTAATATTTTGACAATACATTTTCTTTCAATATTACTTATTTATCTATGATGTTAGTTATTTTCTAATCATTCTGTAATTTCTTTTATTCATTACGGTCGTCATCTTGTTTTTTTTGTGTTTAGCCCTTAAATTTTGGTTGAAATGTTTGCACTAATAAATAAGAATTGCTTAGTTGTTTCCTTTACTCATCACACCTCAACCATCTTCTCCTATTCTCCTTCATATACATCCACTGTCAACTAATAACTCATATTTAGAAGAACAATTAGTTGGAAGTAAGTACGAACTTCACTATCACTCGAGTCCACACTCAGTATCCACATACTGAGGCGTTGTCGTCTTAACTCTCACAACAATTTTGATCGTATTTCCTTTCTATATTAAAATATTTAAATTCTCCCAATTAGTTATATCATGATTTCTTTTTATTATACGATATTTATGCTAATATATCGTGAAATAATTTTGGTGAAATATACCTTTCATAAATGATTTATTCAGTATCACATTAGAATTTTACTGGGAGAAAAATGTTTGGAAGATATTTTTTAACTAGATCATTATGCAAAACCTGAAGACATACTAGAGGTTTTTATGAGTTCTGTATGAGTATCTTAATTTACCCAACAATTTTGACATAAACTTTTCACTTACCTCTTGTTTACACTTGATATGGAGATTTATATATTATATTTTATTGAAACAATGCCACATATAGATATCTATGTATAATAAAATTCAATGTCTTTACTTCAGAGATATAGGTTATAATTTTTAGTTTCTCTTTGCCCAAAAAGGTTTCAGCACTATTTTCGCAGTTATAATTAGCTTCTAAAATCAAATTTATCAGAATTTTGAGTTTTAATAAGGAAGGAGGTTGTTCCCTCACCAGGTCTAACGTTCCTGCGCAGATAAATGATTTAACGTGGGTTTTATTATTATTTTTAATTATATTTTTAAAGAAATGTACTAAATTTTTCAATAAAAACATTATTCCAAACTACGTTTCTAAAGATTTCGTATTTAAAAAAAAACTACAACAATGCGCTCTTTTTAAACCACTACTTTCTAAATATGTTACAATATAATAAATACACCATATACAAAAGATAAATAAAATAATTTAAAAAAAAACATGTAATAATAAATAAATCCTAATCACTGTCTCACAAATTTATAATATTTACATTTGCAAGGGCACTCCCAAAATATTCTCATGTCCCAAAGCTTTCATCGGAACTAGGTATATACTGATATATAAACATGTGAATGAATATGAATTGTTTTCATTTTATTTTATTAGAAGGTCGAAAATCATACAATTATCGTACTATGCATAAAAAAAAAATATATTTAATTTTATTTATATATTTTTTTTATTTGCACCTGTAAATATACTTTACAACTAGCAAATGGGATGTTCTATCCTGGCATGGCATGAGGGAGAGAGCACCCAGTGGTACATCCTCCTGACGTTAAGTAAATTATTTTATTACATGAGGAGGTCCCGCATCCAACTCCTCTTCAGCCTACGCCGAGTTACGTCAGGAATGTCATGTGTTGCCATCTGTCATATAAATGTATTGAAATATCCATATAGCGTGTTGTGAAACCGTTTGTAAGTCATATGTATGTGGTCCGTTACAGTCGGAATCCGTATGTCGGTGTGAATGGTCTCGTTTGAAACGTAGAGTAGTGAGTTCGTTGCCAGTCTTAAAAATTGTGATATATTTTATTAAAATTAAATTCATATATACAAAATTTAATTAATAATTGAGAAATATTCAGTCGACAGTCAATGCAGTTTAGATGTTTATTACAAAAAACTGTGAGCTTCTCATGTAGATAAGTTGAATCTAATTGGAAATTTGATTCGTATCACCTATTTGACAAGGGGAAATTAAAATTTCAAAATAAGAAAAATTTATTTTAAAAGAATTTTGAATAAATATTTTTACATCCGGGAAGTGGCTGCTTTCACTTTTTATGGATTACTTCTCAATTAACACAGATGAAAACGTTTTCAAGCAGAATACAACGATGTAAAGTATTCTCGGAATCCCGAATTCCCTTTCAGATGTTTAGTTGTGTTTATTTATCTATCGACTATTCAATTATCTACTCGTGTTTCCGTTTGTAAAATCAATCAATACAATTAGAGTCTGTTCGTCCTCCCAACTCTATTACGTGTTTCCGCTTTAGACATTTTAGCTATACTTAGCAATGTGTTGCATCAAGCAATGTATTACGATTTAGCATACATATTATACAGTATGTCATGAACGATTTCCTGTTGACTATATAATAAGATGCAAAGAGAGAAAAACTTTATTAAAAAAAAAATGTGCTGCCCAACTAAATACATAGCATACTTATAACTCGTCAGATTTTTTTTTATTAATTTTTTTTAATAAAAAGGCATCGTACAAACTGTACGATTTTATTTTTTGTAAATTAATAATATATAATTGTTATACATGATTTTTTTTGTTTTATAATTAGTCCTTTTTCTTTTAATTAAATATTTTATATGTATTTTTTAATCCTTTTTCCCCATATTTTTCTTCATTTTATTTTCTATAATTTATCTATATATCTTATTATATTTTCTTTCTCAACCCAATACATCTTTCCTTTTTTCTCCCTCTTTAACAAACACAGAATGAAATTAGAATATAAAATATAACTAATAACAATTTTTAAATAAGATAACATTATATAAGCACAAAAGTCTATCGTATTTTCACAGTAAGTACTATCTAATTAAAATCTTAAAAAGAAAACTCAAAAATTATACACAAGTATATAACTATATGCATATATTCAAATATAGATAATAAATATAAAATAAAAAAAATCTGTCATATAAATGTATTGAAATATCCATATAGCGTGTTGTGAAACCGTTTGTAAGTCATATGTATGTGGTCCGTTACAGTCGGAATCCGTATCTAGGTTATGATTTTCTTTAAAGGTTCTATCAGTGAGGTAGGAGCGGATTATAAGGAAATATGTTGAGGGTAGGAATTGACGAAGTTTATAGAGC
>NW_027109760.1:0-4152 GCF_000696795.3 Halyomorpha halys
ATTAGTTTCACAGGTATCTAGAGTCAACTCAGTTTGGTTATACTATTGATCAGTATTTTTAAAATTTATTTGCTTTAAGAATTTCTATAAAATTCTTCCTTTGTTGTGGCGGCATACTCTCTCTATTTTCTCAATTTATTAAGTAGGCTCTTTATCACAAACAGATTTTTAAGTTATTCTTTATGAAAATGGTAATTATTATTGTAGGTAAACACATATTTTTTTATTCTTAAGAATAGAAAGATATTGCTAGTGAGTTTAAATTTATTATTGTTGACTTTTTTTTTTTAATAATTTCTGGTATTTATTTTGTCTGTCTTTTCAATGTTTTTGGTATTTATTAATACCATTAATTAAAATCATACAATACTTTCAGGATACAGAAGTGGAAAATGGTGAAGATAATCGTGTAAACAAATCCCTGTTTCGGAAGAATAATAATATTTACAAATTATCGCAACTGTTGCACACATTACTTAAGATTAGAGATCTACTAGTCACTTGAATGAAACGAAGGAATCTAACTGGCATAATCTAACCCCTAATTCATTTTGTGATTAAATGAATTAGGAAAAATGAGCCTAATTCTGGCAATCAATAAAACAAACAGTAAAATAATGATGGTTAAAATTATTTAATTAGTTATTATCATCAAAAAAAGGAATATTACAAACAGATATCGAGATATGTTGTGAAAATATATCAATGGCTTAATTCACAGTAGTGCTAAGGAAGCTGGTGAGGAGATGAATTGACAGGATGAGTCCTACGGAACTAGCCGTAAATCCTCAAAGGGTGGAAATTTCACTGTGTGGGGAACAAACCTAGCAGTCGTGTAGGTGAAGGCAAGTCCTACAGAAACTAGGTATAGGTCTTTGCAGAATGCTAGGAACTACCTTGCAGTTGTGAAGGGGATTGTAAGTCCTACAGGAACTAGCTGCAGATCCTTACATATGGAAGACAAGGCTTAGGAAAGAGTATTGTTAATAGTATGCATAATAGATCAGTAAATTGTAGTGCTATTTTATTGTATATTAGTCTTTTTTTTCACTCATGTCTTCTCTGGATCTCTCCTGTTTCCTAAATCTTGTCTTTCTTTCATAAGGATCTACAGCTAGTCCCTGTTGGACTTACAATCTCTTTTGAAACTGCAGGCTAGTTCCTCACAATGTAGTTTCTTTTCTGCAAGGAACTATGGCTAGTTCCTGTAGGACTAGCCTTCCACTTCATGACCTCTAGGCTTGTTCCCTACAGAGTAAAATTTCAAGACCACCAGTACCCATTGTCGAAAATAGCATTACAATGTACTGATCTACTATGCATTTTGTTAATCACTGCCTCTTTAGAAAGAGAATTCCCTAACTTTCTAAAGGGAAATTGCACTTTGATTTATCAAATTTTTCAAATCATGCTAATTTATCTCTCTGAGGCCATTGAGAGATTTTATATGTAAGACGTTTACTTTTAGTGGAGCAAAAGATTCTATTGTAATACTTATTGCTTCTAATAATACATTTATGTTTATCACAATATATTATATGGTTGTTACATGTGTGACATTAAAATATATACAAGAAATAGTACAAATATTAATATATATGGTGCTTGTCTAATGTCAGTAGTTCACAAGTTAGCTGGTAGTCTGCGTCATGTAGGCCATTAGTGGTATTGCTATAAAATTTCATCATGTTGAAAAATTTTTTATATTTTCTTAACTACTAACTTAATAAAATGAACTAAAAAGTTCCAAGTATACTCCATGATAAGTGTAATCTTTAGACAAAAAAAAAAACAAAACAGAGCTCTAAAGTGGTAAAAGTTTGTGAGGTAGACTAAGATGTGCAAATTAGGTTGGTTTGAATCTTATAGATTTTTGGTTAAGAAAGAGTTTAATAGAGGGATGCAAACTTTAAGAGTTTGATTATTATTATATTAACTATTATAACTTATTGTTATGTATATATTTTAATTTCTGTAATGTATCAAATATGAATATGTATGAAGGGTTGTTTACAAAAACAAAATAGTAAAAATTATTTCTGAGAAATGAAAAAAGTACATGTAAAACACCATTGTCTTGATTTCAGTGAATAAAATAAATTCTTGGCCATTTTCCAAATAATAATTTTTAACAAAATAATAAACCATTCATATATATAGTCCTTTTTATAAACAGGTGGTTACATATCTTTCTAGATTATGGTTATTAATAATTAATAATATTTACAGTGAAGTTGTCTGATAGTGTTTTTTTTTGGAAGAATGCCAAAAATGGATGGCGAAATAGGACCGAAACAATAATACCCAGACATGTAACTAACCTATGTACTATATTAAATGTAGATATATTTGAAGTGAATTTATTTTTAATAAAAACATATGTTTGAATAATTACTGATAGTACTATTTCCAACAGAATAGCAGAAACTGGTGAAAATGATACTAACCATGCAAATTGGTGAACCATGCGAGCCAGTACAGGCACAATGTCAAGAGAAATCAGTGAATTCAACATGAACGCTATAAGATAATTTGTGAAATGGCAAATCTGCAGGAGTAAAAGGAAAAAAGAATTGGGCTTGAGAAAAGCACAAAATGATAATTAAAACGTGAAATAAAGATAGAAATGTGGTGCCCATATTTTCATTACTTGCTTTTCAACTCAAGGAAAGTTAGTAGAGGAAGATTTGAAAATTCAAAATGGGCACAAATTTTTTAAACCCATTTTGAAATTTCAAATTCCAATACATAAAAAATAAATCGAGATAAAAATCTGCATAAAAAGACTTTGGCTGACTATTTCCTTTTTCCATACATCTTAGTAAAATGTTCCATGGCTTACTTGATTTATCAAAAAGAAAGCTTTAACGAAAATTAATTTTAAAAAATAAGTCTTTGTTCGCTTCAATGTCTGATAATGCATTTTTGGGTTGAACCTAATTTACGATAGAGAAGATTCATAACCAATTATACGTCAAAACTTAACATTTTCTTTTTAAATTAAATTAATTACTGATCAACAAATTTATTCCAATAATTAATTTGGATTAAGGAATAACTACTTAACACCATGTTCATGTAAATTTATAAATCAAAACAATAAAAAGGAAGATGATCCAGGTGTAGTCAAAATAACTAAATAGAAAATAAACTATGGTTTGGTTAAAAAATTATGTAATATATTGAAAATTTATATAAAAATGAACAAACTAAATTCTCAAAAAAAAACAAAAAAAATCAAATGTACAGGGAAAAGTATGAATAAACAAAAAGTATTAGATATATAATTAAAAGAGAAATAAAAAGTAGATAAAACAGAAATAAAAAAATTCAGTATACACTAAAAGACAGAAAATAGAACAAAATAATGGTCAAGAAAAAAGGTAAAAAATAATACTAAAAATATGGTAAAGAAAAAAAAAGGATAAAGTAAAGAACAAAACCTCTTTTGTTCTTTACTTTTTCCTTTTGTGTCCTCACACACCTTACAGAAGGAAGGAGAGCCCAAGAATGGTAAGAGGCGGTTGAAAAGTATCAACAGGGCAGGGGACTGAGTTATGGATAAAAGCATTCTTTGACTTTTCTTTTTTCTTCTTCAATTTGCTTTTTTCTTGACCTTTATTTTATTCTTATTTTCCATCTTATAATAGAGTATACTGTATTTTTTATATATCTCTTTTATTTACTTTTTATTTGTCATTATTTCCAATTTGTTATGTGTCTAATACTTTTTTATATCTTGTTTATTTATACTTATCACTGTACATCTTATTCTTTTCTTTAGTTTTCTGTGTTAATTTTTCTGTAACTTTTCACACATTTTATATCATTTTTAACCACACCATAGTTTATTTTTATTTCATGCTATCTTATTCCCTTATTAATACTAAAAATAATTCTACAGTTTAAAAAAAATTAAAATAAATATGTACTGCTACAACCCATGAAGAGTCAGGGATCTACTAATTTGTAAGGAAGTTACTATTAGTAGACCAATGGTTGTGCAAGGATGTGATTTCGTCAGAATCACACTCGACCACCAGATTTATCCCAAATTAAGGGACCCACTGGTGGACCCTGGAGGGATTCTGAACCCACAGGTTTAACTTTCAGCAGCAGTAACAGGATAACACCACAATATATATATATATA
>NW_027109761.1:0-425 GCF_000696795.3 Halyomorpha halys
CAGGGTAAGATGAATAAAAAAATAAATCATATATAAGACAATGTGATAATTTCCATAAGGAGAGGGCAGAACTTTAAAACAATGTATTATCGAACATAGCGCTAAATAAGACCATTTGTCTAGTAAGTGCTGTAATAGTCGAAATCGACGTGCAGTTTCCTGTCTTATCATTATTGTAGGAGGATTGTATTAGCACTGTTAGGAATGTCTGCTGAATAGACTGCGTAGAGGATGAGACCGAGGATACAATCTTAACGAACACCAGCGGACAAAGATCCTTTAATGACTGAAATCGAAAAACTATGTGTATTTCAAAAGTATTTTAGGTTATTTTTTTCTAAAATGTAAAATCTATCTTATATTTAACAACTAGCAAAGGAACATGACTTGTATAAAAGTGTAATAGATATTTTGTGCATATCAAT
>NW_027109761.1:1311-2013 GCF_000696795.3 Halyomorpha halys
AAGCCAGGGTAAGATGAATAAAAAAATAAATCATATATAAGACAATGTGATAATTTCCATAAGGAGAGGGCAGAACTTTAAAACAATGTATTATCTGTTACTATGGAAAAGGGATTACATTTCATTTTTAATATGACTCTATGCTTGGTTATTTCTGACATATAAGAGGGAAAGGGGTTATTTTAGAAGGTACCAGCATATTTTAACCAGGGAGGTCAAGCTTTCATTTCGTGGGGCCGCCACAGAAATAAAAGTCAACTCCCCAGGCGAGATTCGAACCGGCACACTACAGTTCCGACATTGCAAAGACCTACGCCTCAACTCTCTCATCTACTCACATCTAAACATTGAAAAAAAAAATCCATAATTTTCATTAAACGATCTATTATCCCTTCGAACATAGCGCTAAATAAGACCATTTGTCTAGTAAGTGCTGTAATAGTCGAAATCGACGTCGAAGTTTCCTGTCTTATCATTATTGTAGGAGGATTGTATTAGCACTGTTAGGAATGTCTGCTGAATAGACTGCGTAGAGGATGGGACCGAGGATACAATCTTGACGAACACCAGCGGACAAAGATCCTTTAATGACTGAAATCGATAAACGATGTGTATTTCATTTTATTTCAAAAGTATTTTATTTTTTTTTCTAAAATGTAAAATCTATCTTATATTTAACAACTAGCAAAGGAACATGACTTG
>NW_027109761.1:2063-3127 GCF_000696795.3 Halyomorpha halys
TTAGTATTTGGATGGTTAATCGTATTTTTAATTTGTACGAATAATTTATTATCCATATAAAATAAGGACGAATACATAAGTATTTGGATGGTTAACCGTATTTTTTTGTACGAATAATTGATGGTGTAAAAAATTAGTGAATGCAAAAGTATTCGTCTCTCGTCAATCGAATAATATTTGCCCAACTCTGCCTTATGTTAACACTTTTTTTCCATCATTGTTTTAAACCATAATTAAAGGTACTCCTGTGCAACGTACTAGTGAAGTTACTATGCTACTAAGTAGTTTTGAATTTTCGGAGCTCGAAATTACGAAATTTTATTATTGAGATTTAAGGGCGTAGTATTATCAAAGATTCTCTCCTATTCCTTTCCTCTGGCGAAGTATGGACTGTTTCGTTTCTCCTTTACCGCTACAATTACGAGGTTGCTAAGGTGACGCCTTAACACACACGCCTAGAGCTTAACCTATTCTTAACCTATTTCAGCCTTTGGCTTATACTATTTTTCTCGCCCTACGTAAATATAATACAATTTGTTATTACTTATTATTACATCTTCTCATACCATAACTCCTTAACGTATCAGAAATTTTATCTGATTTACCTGTTTCACGGAACTCTTAAGGTGCGAGTGTACGTCAGACTTTATTTTTATTTAAACTTAATTTCTTTTATCTTGCATATAAATTGTTCTTTTAACATATAATTAGATTTATAATATCGATTTTTTTTTCTTAGATATCATATTTGTAATTTATTGATTTTTATTTCATACTTTTTTATTTAAATTTTATTTATACTACATTATCATTATCATTTAATCATTTAATTATTTCTATTTTTTCTTTAGTTTAGTCCATAAATAAGCCATTATTTGAAAAAGCATAGGATGTCCAACGCACTAAGACACCATAAAAATTCGTTTCGATCTACAATAAAATGTTTTCAATTTATAAACACATTCAGTCAGTTATTACATGAGAATTCCTTTTTTTTTTCCAGCAAAAAGAAATTTTTAAAATATGTGGTGTTAGTTTTTAGCTCATTTCACTATCCTTCTTTG
>NW_027109761.1:5319-6791 GCF_000696795.3 Halyomorpha halys
TATATCAACCTTTGGGAGCAGGTAGCTCAGTGGTAAGGCACTGTGCTACTATTATAAACTACAAGGACCCGGATTCGAATCCGGCTGTGGCAGATAATTATTTTCTGTTTCACTGTGGCCCTGGCCCAGCCTTGTGGGTCGGAAGCCCTCCGAGTTCCAACCAGCCTCATAAATTTGGTACCCTTAATTAGGCAAAATTCTGGAGGTTCATGTGTGACCAAATCACTCCCTTGCACAACCGTTGGTCTAGTAACAGTATCCCCTGACCCTTCATGCGTTGTAGGAGCACAGATTTAACTTCTTTTTTTTTTAAATATTAACCCATCTTCTTGATGATATTTTGGTGCCCAGATATATAGACGACTAGTATTAAATCAACACTCTTAAGTGTATATTATTCAAACTCTTTCATTATGTGTAGTGAAACATATGCCTAATTTTGTGTCGGTTGATCTGATTTAGTCGATGTTATTCAATAAAAAACAATTTTAACTATTTTAAAGACTATTTGGGGTCTGTTTTAATTTACAACGCCATTTTTAATCACTGTAACCGATTTTAGGAAATATCCCTAATTTATTTATAAATATTTGGTCAGAAAAATGTACCGAAACCTCTAGTGAAAAACGGAGAATTTACAGTATCTGTCAAAATGTTCTTATTTACTTATATTTAAAAATTATTTAAAATTTATTATTATCCCATAAGACAACATCACATATATTAAAGTTTAGAAAATTTTGTATTGTATGGAAAAGTTCATTTCCTCCGTTTGAACATAATATTATTTTATTAATCGTGGGTTGTTACTATATAAATACTAGTAGTAAAAAGTACTAAAAGATAGTTTAAGAAAATTAAATCAACACTGGTTTTTAAAGATATATAATTATAAGATTAACTTTCCCAAAGAACACAAAACAAATTATCCCAAGTAGAAGTTACTCGCGGAATGTCTATGACGATTGTTCTATTATTACAAACAATGTCGTAACATAGGTTTGGAATGTCAATGTCTCCCAACCTTTTTCGGGCAGCAACAATTTTTCAATGACGATTCTCCCTTGAATGGATCGTGCGATATTTCGTATTGACACACAGTAATCAATTATATAGGAGAAGATTTCTGGTAATCAATTAATATACTAGGGCCGGTTTTACTTATCTTCGATAAAACTAAGATTTGTATAATATAGATTTGCACAAGAGTTAAGTAAAACTGAATTCGTGGACCACAGTTTTGTTAACTTGGTTGCCAAGATTACCTGAAACTGAGATTTGCATAACCATACTGCTCAATGCATAACGCTAATATAAGAAATTGTGGGTCCAATCAAATATTAAATTGGTTCAAGAGCCACTTTTGACAGTCGAAAAAAATTCTTTCTCCGACCACTATTAATCTTTGAACTCGTCATCGTCTATCTCGATCAAATTCATATGATTAAATTTAGAAATAAACGGAATAATAC
>NW_027109761.1:7975-8315 GCF_000696795.3 Halyomorpha halys
AAATCATAAAAAGTAAATCGAGTTACATTGAAAAAGTGGATAATATTGGAAATCGGCGAGTGTTTAAACATCACAATAAATCCAGAAATAATTATCCTTCCCAAGATATCCGCCCCTAAAAACTTGGAATTTGGTCCAGTCTTATTTTACCTTTGAAATATTTATAAAAAAACGAGTAAATGAGATTTCTGGTAATAAATTAATATACTAGGGCCGATTTTACTTATCTTCGATAAAACTAAGACTTGTATAATATAGATTTGCACAAGAGTAAAGTAAAACTCCGGTACTTAGCGACCTATTTGTGGACCACAGTTTTGTTAACCAGGTTACCAAGATT
>NW_027109762.1:0-1426 GCF_000696795.3 Halyomorpha halys
ATTATATAAATTAGATATATATCTGACTAAACAATTTGATAGATTTAATTAATTTTATGCTGTTGTTGATGTTCTCCTCACTGTTGTCCAAGGCTTTGGATAGTGGTCGAAGAACACTGTAGTTTTCCACGATCCCTCTGTACGAGGGCACTCCTCAAAAATGTGAAACAGACATAATTACCTAACAGAGTTGACTCTGAGGTGAATATTTCCTTTTTATGAGATGTTCCGATGTTTCTGTTATATTAGAAATAATTTCATAACTTTTATTATATTGTTTTATAGATTTTTAATCAATAATGATTTCCCATTATTTTTTGCAACAGAATCGTCACACATAAAGAAAAATTTACAGAACTTTCCATGAATAATTTAATCATTGTACATAATGCAGCCATTTCTTTATTTTGCTTGACAAATATTTCTCCTTACTATTTATTTCATAAGTAGATAGGTAGAAGTAAAATCAGACTATTGTAATAACAACCAAGGAAAAACAATAATTATTAGACTCTTGTTTTCATATTTTATTACTTTAGCCTGAGCCAACCCTTTGGGCACCCCGAGCCTCTGTAATGTAGGTGCCCTTAATGTGAGATAAGCCTGGCGGTTAAGAGGGTTCTGTGTGTGTTTTTTTTTTAATTTTATTTAGTTTCTCGATATTACTTATTTGGTATTAAGATGACTTGGTTTCGAAAAAAAATACTTAAATAATTATTAGGTCTGAATTTCTTTTTTTTCTAATTTCTGATTTTTTACAATTCTTGTAAGGTTAAAATATAATAAATAAATGTATAGGAAGATGGTCAGGGTTGCGGTCAAAGGAGAAACAAAAATAGTTTACAACTATTTATTTTCCGACGTTTCGCCCCACTTTGCAAGACTTCATCAGGGCTGTTCAAAACAATAAGTTAAACCACCATTAAAGGTTTAAGGTTAACCTTAAAGGTTATTACGATAGTCTGATTTTACTTTTACCTACCTACATATGAAATAAATAGTAATGAGGAATATTTTTCAAGCTAAATAAAAAAGAAATGGCTGCTTCGAAATGTACAAGGATTAAATTATTCAAGGAAAGTTCTGAGAGGAGTGCGTCAAATTTTTCTTTATGTTTGACTATTCTGTTGTAAAAAATAATGGGGAATCATTAATAAAAAACCTATAAAACATTTGAATAAAAGTTATTAAATTATTTCTAATATAACTATTTAATGTCCGACGTTTCGCACCACTTTGCAGGGCTTCATCAGGGCTGTTCAAAGCGAAAGGTTAAACCACCCTGCAATGGGTTAAGCAACCCATCTTCTCATATAAAACATTAATTATTCAACTAGATATTAAATTATTCTTTATAATACAATAATTTATGATACTAATTTTACTAATTAATTAATGATAGTGATATCAAAAAACAAATCGATAG
>NW_027109763.1:0-643 GCF_000696795.3 Halyomorpha halys
TTGAAAACTTATGAGCGAGTGGGGAGAAAACAGGCATAGTGGGGAGAACCTGTCTTTCGCCCACCTTTGCTTGTGGAGTTAAGGTAATACGGTTGTATCTTCAATGGGCCGAAGCAGGTGGCCAGCCCCATTTCCAATTAGCCCCACCTCATAACAAAAAAGAAAATAAAAAATAGGAAAAAACTTCAGGTAAACAATGTGTCCTAAAGAACCAAGAAGCTGGGTCTAGACTGAGCCGAAAACGAAATTTAGAAATAAAATTAAAGAAGATAAATTCTACTTCCATATGTTATAAATTTGCCAAATATACACAGGGTATAAGAGCCTACGTAAAGGTGAAAAAATGTAAGCGATCATATAGACAACAATGATATTCCTTTTCCTTTATTACCATATCGCCCTAGTTGGCCTTACATGGTTTTCAACAGTTTATTAGTTTAATATTGGGTCGTTCCATTTGAAATGTCAATTTTAAGGAACGATTAACTTAGGAAAGATTATTTAATAAAACAACTTTGTTCAATAAAAACATTTTTGTTTAAAAATGTTTACCCTCACTTTCTATACATTTTCCTTCCCCCTAGTTATAAACTTTTCAATCCCAGAACTGAAAAATTCATGGTTAGTGAAGAAATGGTATTAG
>NW_027109763.1:2441-3815 GCF_000696795.3 Halyomorpha halys
AAATAGATACTTACTGATAAAAATATACGTATAACATAAACAACGAAAGTAACAAGCAGTAAAATGATATTGAATTACTATCCTTGCCACCCATATCATAGGAAATATAATGTAATTAATGATTATAACAATAAAGCTATAAGAATAACTGATGAAATTAGGTTATATTCCTAGGAAAGTTTTACCAAAAAAAAAAAAATTAATTTACAAGGTTTGGGAAATTATTCAAAAGGTAAAACGAAATAGTAAATAATAAGACCCAATAATAAAATTAAAAATTATTATAGTAAATTGAAGGACAGAATTGATACAAAAAATCAATATGGATTGAAATATAAAATATATGTATATATAGGTGAAAAAAACACAATTGTTGGGTAACAATGTAATGTTTGAAAAATTATGTAAAAGATCCCAATGAAACAGCCCTAGTGCAGGATGCAACCAAAAACCAGCACACATTCGATTTTGAAAATACTATAATTTTACATAAAGAAAATAATAGATTAAAAAAAAAACCTGAGTCCCATTTACACATCAGAAAACATTAATTATACAGTGAATTTCAAAACAGATACAAGAGATCAGAACTAACACTATGCAGAGATTTTAAGTAAAATGAAAAATATGAATAAGATTAATGTTCGTAATTATAATTAACCTTGATATGAATTGCAATAATAAAAGAAATAGAAAATTTAACCAAAATATAGTTGAAATAAATAAATTAAATACCTGACCTGAGTTTGGAAAAGGTTTCAAGTATTGTTGTAATAAATTATAATAGTGAAACTGTAATTAAAAGTTTTAACTTTTAATTTAATACGAAGAATTTACTAAAAGGGTAATTAGACATAAGCTAAGAAATGCTTATTAATAAATTTATATGATTCCCTAATGTTTTAATGTCTAATAGGGTAATTGTGGATTGAAATTAATGACCTGGACAGAATAACAAGCATAAAGTTTTGTAAAATTGATGTGGTTCTAAAATTGTGTGTAAGGTATATTAATTTATTAATAATATTGTTGTTTGTTTAAAACCATGAGTATAATAAAACTGTTTGTGGTATATTGTCCTTGAGGATGGCCGAATTGGCCCAAACGTCGGACTTAAAAAGAAAATACAAATGGTCTTAAGACTAAAATTGGATAAAATTTATTTTATTTAAACGTTAATAACCAGTCTCAAGAAAGCGTAATGATTATATCTAAAGAAACGCACACTAAAGAATGTTTAAAAGAAATAATGAATGGACAAAACGTTGTAATAATCAAGCTTTAAAATAAAAATAAAACCACCAAAATTATCAATTTTAACATAACGAAATGACCGCTCTAGCACTGATCAAATGTAAACAGGTTCTAACATGT
>NW_027109764.1:0-3419 GCF_000696795.3 Halyomorpha halys
CTCAAATCGGTGTCCCAGCTCCCCCATATTCTCTCTACTGTGTTAAAATAATTTATTCTTAAATTCATTAGACACGGGTGAATACCGTATTAGTCACCAAAGCAACTTATCTAATATAAATTAATAACAAAATAATTATAAGACTTTCAGAATTAAAATTAATATGGTACTTTAGTTTTTGTGTGTCAGGGTTCATCTACGAATAATATTATACTGTCCCTGTGATCCGTTCTGAAATCTTCCTTTATATACAACAGACAGTTAGTACACGTTGGGGACCAAAACTCATAAACGAGTGTGGAAAACTTCCTCTGGAGTGTGGAAAACTTCTACTTGAAGCGTGTCGGTTGAACTTGCTAATGAGCATTTGATTTTCCAGCCTGCATCAGAAACATACTCAACTTTGGGGAAACGTTTCTAAAACGGGGAATAACTGGGTCGTTTATGTGTTTCATTTATTATTTAATTTTCTTGTGGAAGGGTCCCATTAAAAAAAAAAACTCTATGTGTCAGTTTTTCGTGACATACTTTGACTCTCCTTATTAACTGAGCTAGTTAATGTAATAACAATGTATATACTGCTAATGTATAATGTAAACAATGTATGTAACAATGCTAATGTAAACAATGTATAATACTACCATAAATGTAGATACTGATACAAAAGATATTAAAAGAACATAAATTTATTGTTTAATTTTTAAAACTAATATCACATTTACAGGGTACTTGAAATTTGTTTAAGATTTAGTTTATTAAAGTATGTGAAAATACTAATGACTACTATTCAATTCATTTATAAATATCCAGTTTTACATATATTTCATATTTAACCCAAGTTTGTCAAAATGTATCTAAATAGCCCTGTATATATTTTCTATATATCTATTTTCATTTTTTAATTTTCTTAATTATTACATGTAACATATATGCATATAATTAGAATTAATTTCACATCCTATCGAGCGATTTTCGGGCAGGATTTGAAGAAAAGTCTAAAAAGAATAAAATAAGATTTCACACAACAGGTGCAATTCTTAAATATAAAAAAAATATATATATTTTTAGTGGGAGATTAACTTAAAAATATACGATATTATACCAAACATATTATTTTTTTTCTCGTTCAAGGTTTATTTACTATGTTCATTTTTTTTAGAACAAGAATTATATAAAATAGGTACAATAATTCCAATAATATCAGGATTTTAGCTGCATTTATAGCAACTATATAGGAAGAGGCTAAAATTGAAAATTTTGAGTAAATATTTTAATGCCTCATGTTTTACGTTGAACAAGCCTTTCAAGTATTTTTCATTTCATTTCACAGGAAACACGTGAGAAGTGAATACCGGTATCCGGGCTTGCAAGTATTCTTTTATTTTAGCTGTAGGTAACATGTATGGATAAATTAGATAAAACATTTTGTTAGAAATTTCATAAGCTTTAATTTTCAAAAGTATAATATGTTCAGTTCAACGCATTTTTCTAGATATGAGTCAAAAACTTGAAAAAGGGACCTCTAAAACTTTCCTCTTCCAACTGCTGCATCTGAGGCTTCTTTCAGGGGACCTTATCCTCAAATACTCGAAGTCTTTGAAAATACGTGATTACCAAACAACCTACGTACGAAATTTCATTACACCAAATAGTAGAGAATTTTAAATGTCTTAATCTTGAAAATAATGCAACCTAATCAAGATATTGGCTAGTAACTCAAAAGCCTCCTTCCTCGAATTTCGCCAATTGAAGTCAACAAAAGTTTACTAGGTGTTGTTCAGGGTACCTTCCATTTCCCAATTCCAAAATATCTGGAACTACGGGATTTTATTATTCACAAGATAAAAAGAAATCGTTGCTCATATAAGTCACATAAAGTCATAAATTAAGAAGATTTTTTCCTAGGAAATCGGTTCTCTTAAATTTTTCATTTACAAAATTTATATAAGGAACCCTTCAGTCATAGGAATTACTTATATTCAGTTAATTTAAATGATAAAGGTATATTGCACAGTGGTGAACTGCCGTTTTTTTGTAAAACCTCTAAATTATTTAAATCTTCTGTAATGCTTATGAATTCCCATGTTATTCATGGTACTTAGTTCAATAGAATACTTTTTCTTCTTTTTTTTCATAATATTTTCAGGTTTGAAAATATAAATCTTGATTTTTCAATCATTAAAATAATTTTTTCTATTCTGATTTACAGTTATGATCTGATCGTACGTCTCGATACGTAAATGAAACTTACAGAAACATTGTTACAAGTTACACACTTTTATGGGAAATAGTCGCATTACAAAGCTTATTTTTTCTGGTCTGTCAAAAATGTGTAAGAACGATTTTTTCAGTACTAAATTATAAGCGACCGTAGAAATTTAGAAATAAATACTTCAAGATTCAATGCTACTCTTGAAAAGACTACAATTTCTACTCTTACTTTTGTTGGTATAGACTTGGCCGAAATATTTTTTGTTGGAAAGATTAAAACAAAATAACAACTAGTAAAAATTCACTTTTTCCCAATACCGAAATAATGTCTGTATGGTCATCTGGTTTACGGATCACAAATATTGTTTGATGGGAAAACCAATTATGGTGAATTCTTTTACCTGTATTTGAGTGAAAGAAACCACACTCATAACCATGATTAGGCACATCACAGGGTTTTTTTTCACAATTTCCATCACTGTACGTCATTCATTTTTTCATTTTGAGTTATAGACACCTTGGGAATTTATTTTCCCATAGCTCGGTAGTGAATTGGTTTCTCATGTTCAACTTTTCAACTGTCCAACTCCAAAAAATATATCTTATTCCTCAATATATATATCTATGTTTGAGAGGTTTCTTCAGGCTTATTGGAACAAACTTAGTATTCGAGTAAGCCATGGAAGCATAACCAATGGTTTGGCCGTAAAGCCTTTAATTACGCTGTTAAGTTCCGATTTGAAGGACTTTAGCTCGAATCGCGTGCGAGAGTTTTATTAGGATTGTTATCGGGATCAGTATTTAAGAGAGAACAGCCCCACACAATTCTGCCTTTTATTTCGACTGCCAACTTTATACCTACAAATCGTGACTTAATGGCTGACATTAATGGACCAGTTAGAGCATGATGTGAGCCGAGCATTGCCGAGTGTAGAAGTCAAAGGGATATGCAGTGTTTGATTTGCGACCCTTACTTAATATTTTACTGCTTTGTTTGTATTTCATTACATGTTGTTCCATAAAATGTAAGAAGTCACGTGTCTGACTTTAAAATAATACATTCTTAAGTAATCTCTTACGGAACATAACAAGTTGTTTTATCTGAACTGTGAGGTTCAATAGAACCTTTCCACTTACTAACAATAAGATAACTAAGCACTGAGATATACTTGTGTTAGAATGTTAGAAAAAAGAATGAACCTACAAAA
>NW_027109764.1:3469-11056 GCF_000696795.3 Halyomorpha halys
TGCAAATGTCACGCCCGCTGACTTGTTGCGGTCATAATGTTCCCCAAATATACCCTTTCTTTCTCTTCTTCAGTCTAATGACAAAAAAAAAAAAAAAGATTAAGCATTTTTCTTAAAGTTATTGATCTTTAAACCAAAAAAGAGTAGACGGAGAAAGGTTATACAGATAAATTAAACATTGATTTTAAAAATATGCTGATAAAAAATAAATAAATAAAAACATCCATTTGGTCTCATCCATATTTTTTATTATTTTAACACGCCAACGTATTGGCCATTCCGGCCATTTACAAGGTTCCATCAATAAAAAGACAAAGGAAGGACAAAAGGACAAAGACTCAAATATAGCAGCATTGGTGCAACATTTATCCATAATTTTGATTTTGCAAATACAATGATTTAGCATAAAGGAATATAGCAGTAAATATCAATTATACTGTTAATTTTAAATAAGATTAAAAAATTTGAATCAGCATTATTCTAAAATTTTAGGCGAAGTCAATTTATGATCATGATGTTTTTTCTTGTTTTGGTAAAATAAATAATATGTAACTAAAATTAATATGTTTTTTAAATACTAATATGAATGAATAAATAAACTTAATAAAATTTAATTTACAATGGAGATATTGGCGAACTTGGGATAGCAAGGTAAATTACTCAGTGCAGTGTTGACAAAATGAGTAATTTAAACAAAGTTTATAAACTGGTAAATGTGATACTAAATAATGTAAACTAGTTAATGTGTTAATGATAAATGAAAAATAATTTGACAAAGACAATACAAATTTATGTTGATGACCTATGGTTTTGACTGTAATGATATAATAAGGTAGGAAATATAATTTTTCATGTTGTTTTTAAAATTAATTTATAATAAATAGATTGTATTTAATTTTTTTTTATCGTCTGATCCTTGAAAATGGTCGGATTGGCCGAAACGTGAGAGTGTGAAAATAATTTAAAAATTTTGAGACCAAATGGATGTTTCTTATAGCTACTAAATTACATATCTTTATGAACCCACACAATAAATATTTAACACAAGACCATGGTATTAGTAACTTTAAAAACTAAAAAGTACATATGTATTATTTGTAAGCATAGAAATAAAGAAAAATAATTCACAAAATAAAAAAAAAAGGAATATTATACCTTTTAAATTATGAAAAAGATGGTCAGGGGTGCGAGAACAAAAATAATTAATAAATATTTATTTCGATTATTATTGTGATTATTAAAATTTTCCAAGAATCTAAACCAAGTTTTGTTTTGTTCTCTTTTTACCGCACACATGACCATCTTTTTCATAATTGAAAATCATACGGTCAATTATTTATATATGTAATTCTACATTTTAATTGTTAGTGAAATTCTGTCAAATAAATGGCGGGACTATTGATATATATATATATTTTTAAATTTAATAATCCTTTATGCTGGAAGAGTCTTATGGAATTAAAAGGATTTAGTGAATGACATAAATTCTTCCTTATTAAAAAACAATAGTTTATTTCATATCATCAGCAACGTTTCGGGAGATTTCCCCCATCTTCAGGCTGATGTAACATAGTCATGCTGTAGCACAATTCGTAGATTTTGCAAGAATTAATATTATTCATATGGTCTTCATTCATAACCATATTGTTTTTCTAAATATTTTTTTCTATATTTTTTAAAAATAATAATTCAGTTATATAATAATAACAGTTTGTATTAAACTGTCTATTAAATTATCAAATAATTAATTATATGCGCAATGAAAATAATTTAGGGTTAAAAATTAAATAAATATATCCGAAATATTAAAAATTATGCCAACTCAAGGTAGAATTTTTCTGATTTGCACATTAGGGGAATCTCCCACCAGTGGAAGTTCTAATTCCAGTACTTTCCGCCCTTAGGTGACAGCCCAGAGATGTCGCAGCCTCGGACATGTGGAAAGCACGGGGGTACCCAGCTTGTGTATTTGGCCAGAATCTTAAGTCTTTCCTTGGATCGGAACTCAAATACATAATGTCCCTCTATTTAAATATTTTGTTTATGTTGTTATAAAACCCTTAAAGTAGTTAGGGGATTATTTTGTGAAAATGAAAAAAAATCCATTTAAGGGTTGATATTTCTTTTTACTAAATTGTATAGAATTACAAATTGTCATATACGTTTTGGTTTTGATACATTTTGTTAATGAAAATAACAGAGTAAATTCATACCGCTATACTGATATTTAAGTATACTCTTGTCACAAATATCTATTTGCTCATCAGTACACTATGAATCACAAGCTGTTGCGACACCAAAGATTAATTAGGCAATACAAGATGCGGCTGAATGTTGAATCTTTTTTTTTCTCTAGTGTACAGTTTGCACTTTCAATAAAACATCTGTGATATGAAGTAATACTTGCATCATGTCATATCGTCGCTCACGTTGTACTTAAGAACAAAAATCAACACTTCATGCAAAATAAATCTTCGAGAAATCCGCTAACAGATAAATTATAAAGGTGTCTTACTTAACTAAAGTATAGATGAGATGTCTCTGGAATGATGTTATTTATTTTATGAGATTACGGATTTCATACCCTAATAAAAATATATAAACTTACATACAAAAATAAAATAAAAATAAATCATACTAATAGAGTTTTTACTTTTTTCTACCTCAGTTTAATAAATATTATTTTGGGCTCTATATTAAAACTTCTGTATCTATTTTTTTCGACTCTGTCCACTTTAAATAGAACTTACTATGCTCGATTTCTGCGGGAGCCTTTAATTCCACAAGTATATTAGTTAGGGAGAAAATGTTTAAATTTCCCAGCAAGTTGAAATAATAACCTAGTAACATTTATTTATTTTATTTTGATTAGATTTAACTGGTAAATATTATTCTGTATTATTGAGGTCATATTTATAAATAAATACTGAATGCGCCAGTAGAGGTATGGCCCACTAAAAAAAGATTAAGCATTTTTCTTAAAGTTATTGATCTTTAAACCGAATTCACATGTTTGCTACTTGCCGCAAATACAAAAACCTAAAAAGCCTTTGTAAAAATAGAAAAGTAGGAATCGTCGGTATCCATATGTGTGTTCCAGAGAGGAAAACATGGTGGACGTATGACATATGTAGGATATTTGATTATATTTATACTGGTTCTATTATAAAAATGAATAGAATAGGCAAAATAAAAAGTAATAGGTTAAATAAAAAATAAACCGCTGAATTTAGTTCTTAAAATTCGAAAATGTATTCGAAACCAATTACTTGAATTGTAACACATACAATATTTTTAATAATTGGAGGAGATGGTCGGGGGGGGGGGGGTGCGATCAGCTGAAAAAAAACACAAATAAACAAACGAATTATTTATTTGTGCCGACGCTTCTACCGTCTTCATCAGGGTTATAAAAACAAAAAGACAACAACCATCATTCAGAGAGAAACAAAAAAATAAATAAATAAATAATGGACTAAAAAATTTGGAAATATACATAATAATGAAATGAAAATATAAACTAGTTTATTAACAATATGGACAAATACAGTAGTAGATTAATAACATTATTATTTATATACATATAAATGTGAGTAATAAGTATGTATGATTTATTTATTACTCACATTTATATGTATATAAATAATAATGTTATCAATATACTACTGCCTTTGTCCATAGTTATTAATCAACTAGTTTATATTTTCATTTCATTATTATGTATATATTTACAATTTTTTTAGTCTATTGTTTATTTTTATTTATTTATTTTTTTTGTTGCTCTCTGAATGATGGTTGTTGTCTTTTTGCTTTTATAGCCCTGATGAAGACCTCAAAATTAGGCCGAAACGTCGGCAGAAATAATGTCGGGGGTGCCATCTTCTCCTCTTATATATCTATGGTCAACTATCTTCACACCAATCTTTTAAATATTTTTAATAAAATAATAATAATGCAAGCTACAACAATTAAGGGCAATATTATTGTCCTAGGTATTCGTTAATACCAAGTTTTGTAGAAAAAAATATACACTTACCCTAGTATAACGAATCCCCACATGCGCGAATTTTTCATAGTTTAACAAATGGTTAATTAAAATTTAGGGATATAAATAAACACAAATATCATAAATAAATATGGGCTTGATGTTGTTATTATATATATGCTCCCAACTCACTTGAATATTGACCAAAAGAAGTGTCCCTAGATATTTCTGCCAGCAATAATACTGAGATCGTATACCTCTCAGTATCTAGAGCTTATGACGTAGCACTACCTCCCCCCTGCAATAACCTAATGGACGGCCATAATAGGAATACAGCTGCCAGACGTTTATTTCTTAAGACATCAGCACACTATACACGCCACACCTTCTGCTTGATATCGTTACTATAGCGACTGCAGGGTGATAAAATATCATTTGCTGTATCGCCTGATTTCACCAGTATTGGATTGGATGCCCACCCTTGGGAAATCCGGAAATAGGGGGAAATTCTCATGGCTGTTTGAATTCGTTTAGAGTTTCGCATTGAAGTTGGCATTTCGACCAATCACTACTCTTGTTCTTTTGAATTCATTTGGAAGTTCTAATCAATTGCCGAAATAGATATTTAGATATTTTTTCTTGTTTTGTTTTAATTTTTAAACCCTGTTATCCTAACTTCAATTTACCTTGGTTAAGTTTAAGAGGAAGAGTGTTTCTGATTGAATTTTCTTATTAAACAAGTCTTCGTATATAACTTTGTAAACAGAGTAACTCCGTGAAATTAGAGTTTTTTTTTTCACTTAAAAGAGTTTGGCAAGACAGAGTGGATAAACTTTAAAGGTTTAATTAATTGGTGTATTTCGTGGTCTTTATAAAAGTTCTTCCATTTTGCTACTGTACTGGACTTCCCTTAAAACAGCAGAAAGCATGGTGGAAGCAGAAAAAAACAATCATACTTATGTATCGGTAGTCAGTATCATTAAAATAGTAGTGGTATCATTAAGATAAGTATGCTGTGTGGCTAGCAGCCCAATGAAGTTGGGCAGCACAACTTTGTGGTTTTTCATAAAATTTTTCCCTAAAATTGTCCTTAAGGATGGCCAGGATGGCGAAAATGTTTTTTCCATCCCTAGTGTTTGAGACTGAAATGAATATAATTTTAAATAATTTAAATATTTAAAAATAAAACCAGTCTCAAAGAACTGATAAGATTGTAAATAAAGTAGTTCATAATGATTATTTTCCTGGCAACAGTAGTTTTCATATTTGCCAAAATATATTCACAAAGTGTTCTTGTTCCCTATATCCATTTCTTTTATCTACTCTTTTGTAAAAGATTTATATTTTAATAATTTATAAATTTATTAATTTATTTTTAGTAAAATATTTAAAACCATAATTGACACCCCCTAACTGCTGATTATAGCAACTGAAGGCAATTTTAGAGGCGTTAAAACTACAATTCCTGGTGAGGCCAACAAAAATTGATCAGATAGGTTATCAGTTCGAGGGGGGCAGGAGAGGAGGGTTGGTAGGGGGGGGAGTGCTAAAGTGATTGATCAGAGCGGAACTAAAGACCGGAGCTCATGAATTATTTAAGCCCGTGGTAATCCTGATCTGTGAATATTTTCCCTTTCAATAAGCGCTCTTTTTTATATTTTTTACCCTGCCTCTCCTTAGAGGCTGTTTATAATATATACTTTAGGGATATTAATATTCATAGAGCTCCCGATAGAGGGTCGGGTGTTCATTAGGCGGGCAGAATAGTGGCCCGGGGTTATGCAAATGTCACGCCCGCTGACTTGTTGCGGTCATAATGTTCCCCAAATATACCCTTTCTTTCTCTTCTTCAGTCTAATGACAAAAAAAAAAAATTTTTAATTGACAAAGGCTTACAATAATTATTCGTGAAGATTTATATCAAAAGTCAATACAACAAGTTTTATAAAGTATAATTAAAAACTATCATCATTTTATGCAGATAAATTAATTTTTTGTTTAAAGTGTTGTTTTTTGAAACCTACTTGACTTAAAAAAATTTAATTTTGAAATAAATTAAATAATAATAAATTTTTTTTTCTCTGTAGGTGAATATTTCCAATAGCAGGACGATATATGGCTTCAAATTCTGATACATGAATTTCTGCTGCAATATTATCCTTTATTTGAGTTAGGCCGCGAAAAATATTTTACCACCCCATCTGTGGAGAAATATTCTCATAGTTCATAGGAATCAGGTTTTGGTTGTCCAGATAGAATTACTTTGTAAATACTAAGTCGTCAGTGAAACGGGAACCATAGAACTCTATTATTTTAAATTTTTTTTCAATTATGTCCAGATCGTTGATAAAAATGTCATTTTTTTTTAGTTGTTTTATGAAAATTATTATGTTGATAAATTACATTTTTATCGGAAATGTTGCTTTTTTAAAACCTGTTTTACAAGAGAAAATTAGATTTGGGATTGTAATTTTAATTTACCGTGAAAAAAACGTTTTTACATATAATTGCTTACTTCTCTCATGAAAGTACTCCTCAAAATACTGGGCATTTTAAGGAAAGATGTATTGCGTTGGAAGAGAAAACGTGAAAAAAATGAGAAAAAAAATAATATTTTTTACTTGACAATGCCTATATTATGTAAGATTTAAAAAAAATGTCTAACTTAATTTAGGTAAGTATGCTGCGTATTTTTCAACCCAATTAATTAATTATTATATTATTTAATAATTAATTATTAGTCAATTATTCGATTTTGGAAATAAGAAAAAAAAATTTCTACCCTTAGACTAAGAAACTTGACGGCTGTGCGGGTTAGAGGCGTCCCATAGCGCTCGGTTCCGAACGTTGTGGGTTTGTATCCCACCTGGAGCGGTTAGTATTTAGTAATCGGCGGTCCCGAAAAATTATTCTTGACACTCCCACCTTGTTTAGTACGTGACGGTAACTCTGTTAGCCACTAGAGGTTGGAAAAAAGGACCATGAGGCCCACAAGCCGGACTTGTTCCCCCCTTCAAATACCAATATCAATACCAACCTTAGAATAAATTACCATCTTTTCAATTTTGAAATATCATAGCATTCATTAAGGATTAAGTACTAATTTATTGCTAACCTAGTTCTAGCAGCAATCGAATTACATCAGAAATGAACCTCAAACAATAGGAAAATAAAATAAAAATTCAATTACTAATAAAGAGATTTATGTACGAAAATTGCTTTCAGGTATATTCGATGACCACTCTCGTTGCTTAAAACATATTTTATTTAATTAATTGTTTTGTGTGAAGCAACGGTGGATCTAAATGTTACCTCATTGAATAAGGCAATTAATTTCCTATCAAATAGTTGACGTGATACTTCCCTTCAATTTCCCTATCAATATTAGTAGAGAGAATATGGGGGAGCTGGGACACTTCCGTGAGGAGCCAATCAGAAGCCAGCATTTTGATGACGTCACACATGGCGGGAGATTTGAATTCAAATATTCGGCCCAAACCCACCCTTAACCACCCACGTGGTCTGTCACGTGGTCTATCACGTGATCATTAGGCAGCCAATGGGAGGCCAGTATTTGGTCACGTAACCCCCTGGCGGGGGAT
>NW_027109765.1:0-430 GCF_000696795.3 Halyomorpha halys
GTAATCCTACATTTATAGCTTCTCGAGTTGTTGACAGAGGGAGTTAGGTATTAAGAGTTATACTACACAGTCTGTAAATATAACTTATATATATACACATATATACATATATATACAACTTATATATAAGTTATAGTTGGACAAGGCCTGTATACAACTCTAATCCTAACTCCCCATGTAAATAAACCTCAATAATGTCTATAAGGAGCATCACAGAGAGAATAAATTAGTATCTTTCTAGTAAGCGTGCAGTTTAATTCTGTTCCCTCTTCCCTTTTTCTTCAAGCCTTTCAGTCCAATGCTCGTAAGTGGTGCCGAGACCCGGATACGATATAAAGATATGATCGACGCGAGCGCTAGACAGGAGGATGCAAGGATGGATGTCGATGATGGAGGATGGAACAGAGTACCGTACCACCGCACAAGGAAT
>NW_027109765.1:2050-4127 GCF_000696795.3 Halyomorpha halys
TTGTACCGGCGATGGCCAGATATCTGGTACCCATCGACAACCTTCTGAAAAAGGGAAATAGGGTGCAGGTGACGCCCGATATGGTGGAAAACATTAGAAAATGCATGGAGGCGCTTCAGAAGGAACCGGTGTTGGCATTCCCGGACTTTGAACGTACATTTATCATCGCCACGGACGCAAGTGATTACGCGTTGGGGGCGGTACTGTCGCAGGATTGCGAGAGTGGAGAGCGACCGGTGGCGTACGCTATCAGGCGGATAACAGATGCAGAGACAAGATACAGCGCACTTGAGCGAGAACTGTTTGGTATTGTGTGGGCGGTAGAACATTTTCGCCCCTATGTTTTCGGTAGGAAATTCCGGGTACATACAGATCACAGACCGCTTCAATGGGTCGGGAAGCTTAAAGAGTCCTCAGCTAGGGTCACCAGATGGAAGGAACTGCTCAACCAGTACAACATCGTAATCCAGTACAAACCAGGAAAAGAAAATGTAGTCGCTGACTGGCTATCCCGCGCGATCACCGTAAATGCAATAGACGAGGAACAACCACAGACGTCAGGAGAGGCGAGACAGTTTTTGCAAGAATGGACGCCAGGGGAAGAAGAAACGCAAAGCACGACGGGTAACGACCATGAGCTATCATCCGAGAACGAAAGCT
Organism: Halyomorpha halys; assembly: GCF_000696795.3. NCBI lineage: Eukaryota > Metazoa > Arthropoda > Insecta > Hemiptera > Pentatomidae > Halyomorpha > Halyomorpha halys. Next base: position 2,711 of record NW_027109765.1, read on the forward strand.
CCACTGAGGGAAGACCAACGGAGGTGGAAGAGCTAGATGAGGTAGTGAACGAAAAATTACACCAAATAATTTGGAAGACAAGAACTTCCGGATCCATGAAGATGGACTTCGCTAAATACGGAAAGACCTCGATCACCAATATTTGGTCGCCACCTGGTGTCAGGAATGATGAGATCTGCCGAGCGCTGAAAGATGCATCCAAACCGGTACACGTCGGGAATGGAGTTTTCTGGGAAAAGATAAAACGCCTCTGGAGATTGGAGAAAATCGGAATGGATCGAAACTTCCTTCGTTGCCTAATAATGGTGGAAACCGTTCAGAACAGAGATCAACAGAGGGAGGTCACCTTGGCATACCACCAGGGAAAGACCAATCACCGAGGCTTGAATGAGACCTACCAAGCCCTGCGACGGAAATATTTCTGGTGGAATATGCGAAAAACGATTCAGGAGATAATCGGGAACTGTGAGGTGTGCCTCAGCACCAAATACGACCAACACCCACCCAAGGCGACACAAGAGGAGACACCGACGGCGAAAACACCGTTAGTCGAATTACAAATCGACACTTTCACCTTGAGGGGTTACAAGTGGGTTACAGTGGTTGACCTCTTTAGCAAACTGGCAATGGCACATCAGATTCGAGAAAGATCGGCCGAAGCGGTATTGGGAGCGCTGCGTTTATTGTTCCAGTTCTATGGAGTACCGGAAAGGATATCGTCTGATGCGGCACAGGAGTTCGATAACGCCAACGTCAGAGAAGAAATGAAGGCTTTGGAGGTAAGGTGGCATCTAAACACCCCAGGACACCCTAAGAGCAGGGGGGACATAGAGAGGCTCCACGGTACGTTAAGCGATCACTTGTGGGTGTAGAATATGTATTTATCAAAATAAAATATCGATATTACATTTTTCAATTATCTATACAATTGTGTAGTTTTTTAAACAAAACATAGATATTTCGATAAAATAATATCGGAATATTTTTGCTTATACACTATATCGATATTACGATACTATAAAGTATAGAAATAAATATGTAATTATCATAAAAAAATATCGATATACCTATTTTAAAAAATCTATTCAATTTTCTAGTCTTTTTAAAAAAAATATTGATATTATGATGAAATAATATCGCTATGTTGTTGCTTATATTCCTTCTCGATACCAAAATACTACAAAATATCAAAATAAATATGTAATATCAATATAAAATAACGATAATCCATTTTTAAAATATCGATAATTCGATAACATAATATCGGAATATTGTTGCTAATAATCTATCCCGATACCACAATATTAAAAAATTGTATATATGTATGTATAGTTGACCGTAAATATTGATATATAGGGAGATGGTCAGGGTTGCGGTCAATAGTGAAACAAAAATAGTTTACAACTATTTATTTTCC
>NW_027109765.1:4177-5640 GCF_000696795.3 Halyomorpha halys
CTGAGGACGATTCGTTTGGGGAAGAGGAGATATCGGTGTCGCGGACTTCGAATGGGAGAAGCCAAACGGATAGGTGCGATCCAAGGAGGGGGGAGGAATTGTAGACAGGAAATAAAGGACAAATATGCAGATATTTCTTCAAGGAGGGAGAATTACTGGGGGCGACTGGACAAATAATGCACCAAATCCCTCTGAAACAAGATAAAATTACTTACGTAAAAGAGAGGAGGTATCCACATGCGCTTAGACAGCATATTCGGGAAGAGTTAGATAACCTGAAAAAAACAGGATATCATCGTAGATAGTACCTTCCCATACAACAGCCCCCTATGGGCAGTGCGGAGGAAGGGCACGCCGGGTATTTGATTACCGGGGCCTTAATGAGAACACGGTAGACGAGAGAAAACCAATACCCCGACTAGAAGATATCTTAGATAGACAGGGTGGGGCAGCGATCTTTAGTACTTTTGATTTGAAGGCCGGCTACCACCAAATCAAGATGCACCCGGAGGATCAGCACAAGACAGCTTACATTCAAAAGGGGGCATTACGAATTTACGAGGATGCCCTTCGGACTAAAGAATGCCCCAATTACGTTCCAACGATTGATTGACGAATTCTTACGGGGAATCGATGAGTCCATGTGCCAGGTATACATGGACGACCTGCTCGTTTTTAGCAAAACGGAGGAAGAACATGTGTCCCACTTTCGCAAGGTGTTCGAACAGGTCCGTAAATTTGGGTTAAAGTTATCGTACGAAAAGTCAATATTGGGTAAAAACCAGATAAATTTTTTAGGACACACAATATTGGAACAGGGAGTCAGGCCAGACGCAAATAATGTAGAAGTGATCAGGAAAATGGCGATTCGAACGGATGTTAAGGGAATCAGGAGATTGTTGGGCACTGAATTACAATAGACGATTCGTTCCGGCGATGGCCAGGTATCTGGTACCCATCAACAACCTTCTGAGAAAGGGAAATAGGGTGCAGGTGACGCCCGATATGGTGGAAAACATTAGAAAATGCATGGAGGCGCTTCAGAAGGAACCGGTGTTGGCATTCCTGGACTTTGAACGTACATTTATCATTTATCATCACAACGGACGCAAGTGAGGACGCGTTGGGGGCGGTACTGTCGTAGGATTGTGAGAGTGGAGAGCAATCGGTGGCGTACGCTAGCAGGCGGTTAACAGATGCAGAGACAAGGTACAGCGCACTTAAGCGATTTTACACAGTTAGGAATTGTGTGGGCGGTAGAACATTTTCACCCCTATGTTTTCGGGAGGAAATTCCGAGTACATACAGATCACAGACCGCTTCAATGGGTTGAGAAGCTTAAAGAGTCCTCAGCTGGGGTCACCAGAAGGAAGGAACTGCTCAACCAGTACAACATCGTAATCCAGTAAAAACCAGGAAAAGAAAATGTAGTCGCTGACTGGTTATCCCGTGCGATCACCGTA
>NW_027109765.1:5690-6033 GCF_000696795.3 Halyomorpha halys
TGTTGGCATTCCTGGACTTTGAACGTACATTTATCATCACAACGGACGCAAGTGAGGACGCGTTGGGGGTGGTACTGTCGTAGGATTGTGAGGGTGGAGAGCAATCGGTGGCGTACGCTAGCAGGCGGTTAACAGATGCAGAGACAAGGTACAGCGCACTTAAGCGAGAACAGTTAGGAATTGTGTGGGCGGTAGAACATTTTCGCCCCTATGTTTTCGGGAGGAAATTCCGGGTACATACAGATCACAGACAACTTCAATGGGTTGAGAAGCTTAAAGAGTCCTCAGCTGGGGTCACCAGATGGAAGGAACTGCTCAACCAGTACAACATCGTAATCCAGTA
>NW_027109765.1:7153-7440 GCF_000696795.3 Halyomorpha halys
GCAAAAGTATGAGGGGCCATTCAGGGTGATTATAATTAGAGAGCATAATATAGTAACAATAGAGAGTATTAAAGAACCAAAAAAAACGAAGGACGGTCCACATAGAACAACCCAAGTTCCCCATAACGAATAATCAATAGAATCTGGAGTTTTCTCATTTATGTAAAAGTTTTCTGGTTTTTTTTGCATACGAAAGTTTTATCGCTAGTGTTTATAAGTTTTATGGTAAGAAGAACGGAGTGACAAGTTTTATTAGTTTTTAAATTCTTCAAGTGTTAATTTTAGTT
>NW_027109765.1:7979-11183 GCF_000696795.3 Halyomorpha halys
ATATAAAGGCTATAGTTTAGGAATCAATATGGCCCGGGAAACAGAACTGAACATTACAAGTAGAAAAAGTATCAATATTAACTACCAAAATTTTACCCAATCCATTAAAGGATCAGGTAACCTCTTTAGAGAGGGCTGATTGTGCCACTAGGAGGGTTAACCGACGCCAGATTCGATCCTGATCTTATAAAACGGATAATAAACTTCCTACTATAGCCGGCCTCATTGTTGAGCCCAGGAGATTGGATTTCATCTGCTGTGCTACCTCACTCCACTCAAACATTAATCTAATTTTTAAAAAATCAATGATAATATTCAACTATAGTAGCATACTCCGTATCAGTTGGTATAATATGTACAATCACTTCCGCCACGGTTCGCTCGCCCTCACATAGATTGAGAACTTCAAGAATTAGAACTAATATTTGCTGATGATCGAAAAAGAAATGTATTCTAGGAGAAAAGAATACATTTATAGTGTTTCTAAATAAGTTATATTTTGAGTTATGTCTCTCATTTATGACAAATTATTTTTATTTTTCTTTCCTAGGCCGTAAGTTAATGGCTCTTCCACTATAACTTCTGTCAGCTTAATAAAGCTTAGCACGTATCGACCTATTGACTTAATAAAGTTATTGTAGTACAATAGAATACTAGAACGAGGGTCGACTGTAGTGTATGAATAAAACGCAATAGAATAAAATCACTGTTACCTGTGAATAAAACTGTGGGATATCCTATTTTGGAACTTCAGAACAGTATCTAAAAGGAAGGGTGTATCAACACAAATATAGTTGTGCCTCTATAACAAACAAGCCTGTCCAAATAGCTCTCACTACACATTTTAGACAGACAGGACATAAATTCTAATTTGATGCACCAAAAATCATATATCGAGAAAAAAACAAGCGAAATTTAAAAGAAATGATCACAATAGAAAAACATAAGAATGAAGTCATTAATAAAAAATCAAATGTTATAAATGTCATAATAATAAATTCATGTATTCTAACCTAATATATACATAAAGACACAATTAACATCATAAAATAGAAACCGACAAAAATATTAACAACAGACTGACTACATGATGATAAATAAATAAAAACAAAACAAAAAAAAAATGGTACAAGTAGAGGAACCTAAACAAACACCTTACCTTCATTTCAAAACCGATCCAGTTCTTCCCTAAACCTGAAGATGGTAGTATCATTATGTAGAACACACTGCGGTTGAGAATAGTAAGTAATGTTAGTATACCCATATTTCTATTGTGATATTTATCAATCAAATATTGCACTACGTTCTTGTAGTTTTGTTACAAGTTACACACGCACAATACTTTTATTTGTATAAAAGTATTAATCACCAAGTGTGAACCACCCAATTTTGAATCTATCCAAAGAAAATTCACCGATAGCAGTTCAGCCAGTGACAGCTGAAATTCTAGCTCTACCGACAATCACTATGCAACAAGCACACGCCAATCCGCTAGAGTGGAAAAACATTAATACGGCAATAGCCCAAGATCTGAGAAAGGGTTTATTATTTCATATCAACAAGGATTATTATTTTACACGAATATTAATTTTAGTCGACACAAATCAAACCTCTCAAAATAACGGACCCCGGATTTTCGTCCCAATCCCTAACCGAGCATAAAACCAACCAACTTTTCCTATTTTCATTGACTTAGATGTATGTAAAATAATATACAAACATAAAAAATTTATTTATTGATCATTGATTGTGTAGGGAACAACTAATTCCAGCTTAAGTTAGTTTCTTCAGGAAAAATCTCTTCGAAGATCTGTTTTTTTTTTTTTTTTGTTTCTTTTTAGAATTTTAGAAAGTTAAGTATACACTTTACTGATATAATTTAATTCTTTTTAGCGTTTTCTTAGAAAACATTTTTAGAAATATGTTTAAATATTTTAAATATGTTTAAATAATATCTATGAATCATATCACATACGTTCAGATGGCGGAAATAAATAGTAAAAAATATTATAATTACTTTTCTATTTTAGTTTTTCTCATAGATTCTAAAAAAAACAAAACATATTATTTGGTACATATTATTAATTATAATAATGGTAATTCTAATAATATAATTAAATGTAATACATTATTAATTCAAAATATGAATATTTCAATCATCAAACTATTAAATGTTTTTATTTTATCAAATATAATGTACTCAGTAGGTATTACTAATAAATTTAATCAAAACCTTGTTATGGAAAGATATTGTTAATAAAACGCGATCTTGTTTAGCTCTACCTCTGTGCCGTTGTGTCGTGCTGCGAAACTTTGACACGTAATTACACGCGCGGGGATCAACTTCTCCCACAGGCTGAGAAAAACTTCCCTTCTCCAGACCTACACAATTAAGTATACCATCAGGTTTTTTTTTTTTTTTTCGTTTTCCTCTACTTCTAGTTTTAGGTTTTTAGCCTATCAGTTTTTGTTAAATTCTTCTTACTGTAAGTTTCCATCTCAATATAAGGTATTGTATTGTTTTGTTTTTTATTTCATTTCACGCCGTGTTTCAATTTCAGGAGCTTCTTAAATATTGCTCGATTAAACTATCTTAAAGTATCCTCTTCCCGTTTTAAGCTAATATTACAAAAGTGATATAGGACCGTCGCTCCTCGGGGGTCTTAGTGGGACGAGCCCGGCGGGGAAGGATTGCTTTTATTTTTGCGTTATGATCTCCTCTTGTGAGATTGTGACATGTCATACATCGACCAAACTTCTCGCTATAATTGTCTGTTTAAAAAGTCAGTTAAGTAAGGATACCATGCAGGGCGGGAGTGGAGGGTTTCATGCCGTTTTTCAAGTTCAGGAGCTTTTTAAATATTGCTCGATTAAACTAAGGATTGATTCTTTTTTCTGTTATGATCTGCTCTTGTGAGATTGTGACATGTCGTACATCGCCCAACCTTGATTGTATTGTATTGTATATTGTCTTAAAATAAATTAGTCTGAAAGAATTTTCATAAAAGGTTTTGACATATATGTATTTTATATTAGAATTGTCATACCGTCAACATGTCTTGTAACCAACAAAAATCACGTTTTCGGGGTTTTCCACAATTTTGCATGTTTTGTGTTTTTCTGAATAAAATTGCAGGTTATACTGTTTTTGGAATTAATTTTTAATTTTATTACATAAATTTAATGCTTGAACTAGATATCACT
>NW_027109765.1:12133-20490 GCF_000696795.3 Halyomorpha halys
CTCAAAAATAATTTTTAATTTTAAATATAGAAAGGTTATTATTGCAGAATTTGTGTGTTTAAACCCATTTTTAGGTTTTACTGCACGGTTCTGCACATTACGGGTTTATCCTTCCCGTTTTATGGTTTTCTCTGAACGATAATCCGGTCTCTAATAATGATTGTTGATGTAATGAAGTTTGTCTAATCCTCTTGAACTACCCATAGTATTAAAAAATTTAATAATATACCCTTATGCAACAGTAAACCCAATGTAGCGAAAATTACCTCTAAATGTGACGCATTTATTTCATATAAACCTCAGTAATATGAATGGACGTGTCTGTACATGGTTCTTCAATCCCTCCTGAATTTAGTTAGTTTCGTCTATTCCGAGACAATAGACAATAAGTTTTGTTTGTATTTGAAGTATATTGTACGTTTTTAACTATTATTGATGGCAATCAAACAAATTTTGTGTGCATTTAGCGTTGAGCCAACATAATATATATTTTTAATGTAAATATTTCTGTAAATAATTTAAGTGTCTAAAAAACATAAAGTGATTTTCATTATCCTTTACTTAATATTAACACGCTGATGACATATGTGTGCCCGCAGTCAATAATAACCCTTTAATTACATCCCAAACTCTCCAATCGCATATCGTGTACCCCTCCAAGAAAGCTTTTAAACCATTGGAGAATTAAAAAATCCCATCAAATCACATTTACTCTTCGTCGTAAACCTACTGACTTCACTACAGTATCCTTTTATAATATTACTCTTACCCCTGTATAACGGGGAACGCTACATTGGACTACATTTGGACAAATGGCTAAACTATGATCTTCACTCAAGACTGAAAAAGGAAGCTGCACGTCGATTTCGATTATTATGGTTACTAAACAAACGGTTTAAACTTCTAATTCATAACAAAAGGCTGATTTACATGACAATTATAAGGCCTATCTGAACATACGGAGTTGAGCTTTGGGGCTCCACTAAACCTTCACATTCCGCTCGTATCCAATCCTTAAAATCTAAAATTCTCAATGCTCCTTACTTTGTCACAAATAAAATCATCCATAAAGTCCTTAATGTTCCATGTGAAACCAATCTAGCCCGAACCAAATATCAATCCTTCCATTATAAACTCCCTAACTATCAAAACCCTCTAGATTCTGAACTTGCAACTTCTTCTACTTCTGATAATCCAAAGAGGCGCTTGAAAGTAAGATGGCGTTAAGACCTTCTAGTGTCGAAATATGATTACAGTGCTACCAATGGGTAGTTTCTCTACCTGCCTGTATTGTGATCTTACATCAAATTTAGTTAATGAGTTTTATGTATATACGGTTGTAAATAGAAAGAAAGAAATAATTTTTAAAAAATACATTGCTCCAAGGTTTCTTACCCCTGAGTGTGACCCACCAGTGGTAGGATGTTCCGCGAAAGGGATAGGCGAGAAATTTGAGTACATCTTGTGAATGGTGGTTGTAAAGTTCTATGAAAAATATTCATAGATTATCGGGTATTTTACTCCAAATTATTCTCCATTTAATTGCCTGTTTTATGTTTTTATTGCTGGATGGCTTCTTTTAGAAGCGTAAAGGTATGAACTATATGTTATTCATATTCTATCTATAATTATGAAAGAAACATTAGTTTTAGGTATTGACCAACCTTTTAATCGTTATTACCGAAAATAGGACTGCGAATAAATTTGTAGAAGTAAGTGGTTTGTTTTGCTTCATTAAACATGTTCTCACACGTAGTGCCACTTTTTCTTTTAGTTTATGGCCTGATTCACATAAATTTAAATATTCTTTCAATGCATGAGATTTATATTGATCTAAATTAATATTGAATAAATAGTTTAGTTTTAATATATTTTATTACCGTACTTTTATTTAATGGAAAAATGTATATAGATTTTGATACAATGAACATTTTTTAAAAGAATTAAAATATTTTTTTCTTATATGGATTATACCGAATCTAACGTCGATTCACTCTTCGAGAGAAAAGAGATAATTGACTGTCTGGCTCATCCTGGTGTCCTAGACAAGCTATTTCAGAGAGCTCTGAGAAGAAGTAAGAAGAAAAGGAGATAAAAGCTTTAAATATAATTTGACAGGACCGGGTATTGCGGGGGACAGGTACAGGATCCTGGGGGACCGCCCAGTTTTGATTGCTCTAGTGGAAAATTAATTCCTAAAAGCGGGAGAAGATCAGGGAAAACCTTTCCAGTTAGATTTTCTTCTCAAATACCTCCATAATGGAGTAGTTCCTCATTGCCTTTCTACTGCACGAACGTCACTCGCAAACTTTTTTAGGTGCATTAACGTTTGATTACGTATTGTTTGTTCGACGTGGCTTGTAAGGATTAAACCAATCAAATACCATCTAGTAGAGTCTTTTTCAGTGCCTGCCAATGTTTAATTTAATTAAACACTTAAATTTCAATAAGTGTCTATTAGTTCTCCATATTCCTTTGCCAAAAGGAGTAGGCAGTGTGGGAGAGTGTTAGGAGGAGAATTTATGTTCAATGCAGTGGAACCTCAACATAATTTTTTTTAAAAAATCCCACTAGCCACAGAATTTAATAAAAATTATGCATTCAAAATCTAATCAGAAAATATGATTTACATTTGTGTAACATAACTTCTCAACAGTAACCTCAATGACAAAATGATCTCTACGTAACTCATTATCTACGTCAGCAAAACAAATGAACATGTCTGGGCATGAATCCTTAGGGGCCCTCACAGTATGGCCCTTTTATTCTGAAGTAGTCATCGGAATTTAGTTTATATTTCCGTGGAATTAACATAAATGCTGCGTTTCAAAACAAAACCAAAGGAAAGGGATTCGTCTTCTATTTTGAATTCCACTGCTCTCGTTTTGTAGTTAATTTACTTTTTTCTTAATTTCTAATTATAACCCAATGGTTTGTGTAAAATGATCAACTTTCAAATTAGCTAAATAAAGGATTAAATGATTTGGATACTTAGATTCTTCCAGCAATGGAATGTTATTCACTTTCATTCTACTAACATAACGAATAAATTTCAGTTGCAATAAAATATTATTTTAATTCCTGAATGATATATTTGAAACACAACTCTTTAGAAAAAGATTAAAACTAAAATGAACACTTTTTCATGTAATTTTAAAATATAAAATAACGATATACTTGTAATAACTAAAAAGTGGCCTTTCATGGTCTAATTGGTGATAAATCATGAAATTTACTACATAAAAAATTTAGTAATTATTGAAATAACAAATTAAATTATACTGGAATGGACAGAAAATTAAGTCATAACTGTCCTAGACACAATATACTTATTTTTCATTAAAAAAATTACTTCCAGAATTCAGAAATGGGGTTTGTACTGATCAATTCAGAACAATCATTAGGAAAGAAGTAACATTTTGGAATATACAATTGACATATTTATATGTTAAGTAGGAATTGAAAATAAGTCGGTGTTTTTCGGAGGTCCGCACTTTCACCCAACTAATTGTTTCACTGTTTTTAAACAGGGGTGACACAACTTATCATTTTTCATCAGTGGTCCAAGCAAAAATTGATAAAACGACATTAGGGATGGAGTTCTCACTATTTTTTTTTTTTTGTAATGAATTTTATATAATAAACAAAATTCATGTTTATATAATAGATTAAATGCCCTATTATATTGGATTGCAAAATTAATAGATGCATCTCACTGAATATGTATATCTTAACAAACTAAAAAGTAAACTTATTAGTATGAATTTAAAACTTTTTTAATAGCTGCATAATTCCAAGCAATACAAGTTAGCGTTGTATGAATTATGGATAAGAAAAGTATTTCAGGACTTGCTGGGTGACAGTAGATTTATGATTACATAACTATTTGTAATCGATTATCAATAATACTTAAATAAAGAATCTGGTGCGGAGCGCGCATTACACAACTTTCGCTAATTAAGCTAACTATTAATTACGACCCAATTATTGATTAGATTGGTGGGATTTAGTAATTTTGGAAAAAAAAGAAAGAAATATAAAGACTATGATAACTTTTATAAAATTTAAAGACTATTATGATTAAATAAAGTTGATGAAAGAACAACATTGCGTGCGTCCTATCGGAGTGAACTGGGATATGTCGTGATTTTGGGAGCACCTCGGGCATGTCACTTCGCGGTGGCAATAGCGCATAGTGTGCCCATATTGTTGGCAGCGCTTGCATTGGACCGGGCTACATTATACGGTAGATGATCAATGGCTCCAAGGTTTCTAATATCAGTAATTTTAACATTATGCTCAGTCCCCAGTTGTATCAGGTCAGTTTCCTGTCGGTGTCCGGTAGGTAGGGTCTTAGTGAGTCTTCTATTTAGTTTGAAGCCCGGGAGGTTCTCTTCGAGGTTTCTGGCTACTTATCTGAGGTCGGTGTCCAAGTCGAATCCATAGAGGATCCACATTTTAGACCTTTTCGAGCCGCGGGGGGCAAAGGTGTGAAATGGGACTATTCCCATAGGGTATCTCCTCTCTTTCACATATGTAACCTTATCTTCTTTAAGTAAATCTCATGAACTGTCTTCCCGGTTGCCCCGAGCAATTCTCTTTCTTTAAAAAAATATCTTTATATTCCCTCTTAAGCCTCTGTTCCCAGTCCTCAGTCTGATTGATTGCTCCAACCCGTGCCCCCTCGGATTTTTTCTGTCGCTGACTTTTGTACATTTTACCCCTCAACTTAATTCTCCACTTTCCCTCGCTATTCTTGACCCAAGCACCCACCTTCCCTAGCAGGTCACATCCCACAATCACTTTGTATTCCCTCGGCATACTCCCTACGATATGTACAGGCATGTACAATGACATTTCTGAATCTTGGGTATCCTATCTCCATCACACAGCTTTTGCAAGGCATCTCGGCACATGATGGTGTTGGAACTGCCGGTGTCCACCAGCCACCTCTCTCCAGCTATCTCTATTATAGGCAGACCGCCGCTGTTTTCTCTCACATTATAATTCAGTAGAGTGCGGTCGCCTCTCCGCTGACAACCCCTTCAGATTCTCGCGTCTTCCTCTCTCCAGTCCTTCGTCTCCATTGTCGTTCCATCGCTTCCATCCTCTTGTTTCTACCTTCTCCTCTAGACAACCTCGGTTCCTTGGATCTTCGACTTCTTCTTCGGTCTCTGATGCTCCTGATGCTTGCGTAGATTCATCTGAAGATCTACTGAACTCTCTGAACCTACGGTGGCTTCTCCGTATCTGTTGGGCGTTGATCTCCATTGGTTCGCCCCGGCCCACATCTCTTCTTCGGTACAAATATGGGCACTGTTTGGCTATGTGCCCCTCACTGCCACATTCAAAGCACTTCGTGCGGGGACATTATGCTACCAGGTGTCCAGTTTTACCACACCCATGGCACTTGCGGTCCTCCCGCCGACCATTGTTTCTGGGTTTAACTTGGCTCTTTCTATTTTGCGTGTTACCATTTCTCTCTCTTCTACCATCTCTTTGTACTCTTCTTTTCGAAGGGTTTGGCATGTTTCTTGGCCGATGATATTCCATCCGAGTCCACCCTGGCTCCTCTACTTCCATTTGGGCCTCCACCTCTCCAGCGCTTGTATCAATGAGATCTTGAGCACATTCCACAAACGAGCGGTCTCTCGGCATTCCCTCTTTCTTCCCCAGTTCTTTTGCCAACTGAATCTCCAGTACCGTGGATAGGAATTGCATTCGACCCTGTCACTTGGATCGTCTCAAACATCTCGCTGAATTTGTCTTGAATTCTGTTATACCGTGCCAGGAGTTCTGCGGCGTACTGCCCATTAGACTGTCTCGTTTTTTTTGTTTCTCTGAACATCATGAATATATCCTTCTCTGGGGTCCACCGTCCTTCTCCGAATGCCTTCTTTAATCTTTCTTTGATGACCTTCCAGGAGTTCTCTTCATCTGATTGAATCTGATGAAGGATACTTCTTTTAACACGGCACACCACCGCTGCATTCAGTGCTTTTGCATTCTCGTTGTCCAATAGATCCTCTGACATCTTCACTTCTATTCGCCCCATCAGGCGATCGCCCCCTTTTAAAAAATGATATCATTCCCCGGTCTCTCCGGTGAATTTTTCTAGGTCCGATACCGCCTTTCTCAGATCCTGGGCAGTTGCCGTACCTAGTGTCCCCCCAGTCTCCCGATCCACAAGAGAACAAGTGTGCTAAGAGGGCTCTGTATCGGAAATGGTACCCCAGGCTAAACACGCCTACAAGGAGAGGAGCGTCGTGGACATTGCAGAGGCAAATTCCACACCGGTCCACAACCGTTTTTTTTTCTTATCATCAGGCCAGCAGCGACCCATAGAGAGACGTCCGCCACCACTCATGGCACCCGCCATGGCGCAGCAGTCTGCGAAAGACATGCTGGCAATGATTGGGATTAAGAGGTTCACTATTAACTCCAGAAAAGAAACCCGCCTTTACCTTGAGACTGAGGTGGAGCATAAAAAGACCAGCGAACTAATGATCAAAATGGGGATAGTCTCATTTCACACCTTTGCCCCCCGCGGCTCGAAAAGGCCTTTAAGTGTGGATCCTCTATGGATCCGACTTAGACACCGACCTCAGAAAAGTAGCCAGAAACCTCGAAGAGAACCTCCTGGGCTTCAAACTAAATAGAAGACTCACTAAGACCCTACCTACCGGACACCGATAGGAAACTGACCTGATACAACTGGGGACTGAGCATAATGTTAAAATTACTGATATTAGAAACCTTGGAGCCATTGATCATCTACGCTTCCGAGTCTCACCCTTCAAAAAGGAATGTTGCCCGGTCCAATGCAAGCGCTGCCAACAATATGGGCACACTATGCGCTATTGCCACCACGAAGTGACATGCGCGAGGTGCTCCCAAAATCACGACCTATCCCAGTTCACTCCGATAGGACCGCCCAAATGTTCTGTGAGTAACATGTCGCTATGTGCCATCAAGAGAATGTCCTATACGGGTACTACTGAAACAAAGAGCTAAGAAGGAGGTCCCAGCACCTCCACCAGTGCAGCCCAGAAGGCAGCAACCGAGCAGATACATCCAGAGCAACTTAGTGTTCTCTGAACTCTTGGGTGGATCTTCAGCTCGTTAGCCACAGCAGCAGCCGACCCAGCCTGCTCCAGTGACTAGTGCCTCTAACAACATGTTAGCTATGGAACAATTATGTGCCCATATGGACCAAATGATGTCGACGCTTCTAGAGATGATGGGCAAGACATTCTATCGTCACTATGGTCATAAATTATAATGTCAAAGGCCTCTCACCGAAGCAGGCTGAAATACTACTAACACCGTCCATCAGTGATGGCGCTCACTGATACAATGCTCATCTCAACATCGCCACAGATCTACTTACATGGATATACAATGTACCGAGAGACCTACCTCCCCGGTGCTCGCGAGGTGGTAATAATTCTAGTCAAGAAGGATATCCCATCTAGAGACATTCCTAACCCCGTGAAGACAACAGAGGGTACCCACCTGGTCTCGGTGGACGTATGGTTTAAACACTGCTATACCTGCTGCTGCAGCATGCACAGGCGACTAGCCGGAATGTTGTACTGGGTGATCTCAATGACTGGCACACAGCCTAGTTGTGTAGCAGCAACAATCCACTAGGTACCTATATCACCAAGACCAGGCTATCTCTCTTCCACCCAGGAGTACACACATTCAGGAACGCAGGCAGTCTTTCGTGCACGTCAACGCTTGACCTCCTCTTATCCAGAAGTATCCACATAGTCACTGACTGCCGTGTACTGCCCTACGGACCATCTGACCACAGGCCAGTGCTGTACATCTTCGAAGATGAGCTCCATACACCACCTGCGAGCAAATACCTATATATAAGTTAAGTATCGGCGAAAGCCAAATGTCAAAAAAGAGAAGAAGGAATAAGATGTAACACGTGAGAATTGCTGTAGCATACTAACTTTAATGGGTTCGGTACAACTCTTTATATACATGCGATCAGCTGATCTTCTCAGTTAGCTGACATCGAAGTAACAGCTGACTAAGGCTGTAACTTCTCCCCACCAGTTTACGAACAATCCTCGTATATACAATTGTCCCAATTTTTATCATTCCCTTCCTATCCGTGAGGTTTAAATTCTCCCGAGCTACTCTCCTGCTTTTTTCCGTCTCCAATTATCCCCGGACTTTTTGCCATAGCTTTTTTCTAGTGATTGTTGCTTATCTCATCACCGTCCCCGGGTGTGTTGAGGTGCCATATCACATCTAGGTCCTTCATTTCCTTTCCTATCAAACAGCTGTCAAATTCTCTTCCACCATCCGATGAGATGCGTTCGGGAACTCCGTAGAAC
>NW_027109765.1:21005-25544 GCF_000696795.3 Halyomorpha halys
TCTTCTTATCATTAATTATTTCCTCAATTTCCTCTATATCTCCTGGTCTTCCTTCAACCATACTCTCGTTATTCATAGATTCTTCCCTACCATCTTCTTCCGCTTCATCCTGGTCTTCCTCTCTGGGCGTCCATTTCTTCATGACACCAGACGGTTCCCCATTTTCTTGTTCCACGGCGTTCGTGGTTATGGCTCGAGACAACCAATAAGCCAACACATTTTAATTGCCCGGTTTATATATAACCTCCATGTTATATTGTGCTAGAAGCTCCTTCCAGCGAGTTATCCTAGCTGACGATTCCTTTACTTTTCCCTCTCACTGGAGTGGTCGGTGGTCAGTGTGCATCTTGAACCTCCTGCCGAACACATATGGTCTAAAGTGATCTACGGCCCACACTATTCCCAAGAGTTCTCGCTCCATTGCACTGTATCTACTTTCTGCCTCCGTAAGGCGCCTGCTGGCATACGCCACTGGGCATGCTCCCCCATCCCCTTCCTGAGACAGCACCGCTACTAGTGCATAGTCACTCGCATCTGTGGTAATCGTTAATTGCCGATTAAAATCTGGAAAAGCTAATATGGGCTCTTGCTGCAACCTCTCCATGCACCGTCTGATATTGTCCTCCATCATCAGGGTGACGATCATCTTCCTCCCTTTCTTGAGTAGGTTGTTGAGTAGAACGAGATACTCCACAATTTCTCGAACAAACCTCCTGTAATAATTTAGAGTCCCCAACAACCTCCGAATTCCTTTTATGTCACTAGGTACTGCCATATTCTGGATTGCTGAAACTTTATCCGGGACTGGTTTAACTCCCTCCTTAGAAATTGTGTGACCCAGAAATTTTATTTGTTCCTGCTCCAACGCCGACTTTTCCCCCGACAGTTTGAGCCCTATCGTTTTAAACTTTCGAGTTCCTCCCAGATGTGGTGACGTAGTGCCTGTGGGTATCTCCTTTCCTTTACATATGTTATCCTCTCCTGCTTCAGTGGGATCTCATGGACAGTCTTCCCGGTCGCTCCGAGGATATCCTCTTCTGTAAAAAAAATATCCTGATATTCCCTCTAGAGTCGCTGTCTCCAGTCCTCAGCTTGATTGATTGCCCCAATCCGTGCACCCTCATTCCTCTGTTGCTGACGATATTAAGACACACTCTGGGAGGAAAACAGGTTGGGGCGATTACACTGGAAGTAAATTGGAGACAGGACCTGATGGAGGAATTCGGAGATTTTTTTTTAGGGAAGGAGAAGCTCTGGGCGTGATGGGTAGAACTGTGCATGAAATCCCTTTGAAGCAGGAGAGGGTGACTTACGTCAAAGAGAGGAGGTACCCAAAGGCGCTCCGAAAGCACATACGGGACGAACTAGAAAATTTGAAAACCCAGGGGATAATCGTGGACAGTACATCGCCATACAACAGCCCCTTATGGGCAGTACGAAAGAAGGCCGCACCGGGGGAAACCGAGGAGAAGTACAGATTAGTGGTGGACTACCGGAAACTGAACGACAACACGGTTGACGAGAGATACCCAATTCCACGGTTTGAGGATATCTTGGATCGATTGGGCGGGGCGACCGTGTTCAGTACTCTGTATCTAAAGGTGGGTTATCATCAGATCGAGATGCACCCTCGGGATCGCTTTAAAACGGCTTTTACTTTCGAGTGTGGACATTTCTAATTCACGAGGATGCCTTTTGGGCTTAAGAACGCGCCCATAAAGTTTCAACGGCTCATAGATGAATTGCTAAGAGGTATCGACGAATCCATGTGCCAAATATATATCGACGACCTATTGGTCTTTAGTAAGACGGAACGCGAGCACGTGGAACACCTGCGAAGCGTGTTCAACAGACTTCGGCAGTTTGGATTAAAACTTTCACCCGAGAAATCAATATTGGGGCAACAGCAGATTTCTTTCTTGGGGCACACGATATCCCGACGCGGAGTAAAGCCAGATCCGCAGAAAGTAGGGGAGAGTAGGGAATCGAGTAGTAGTTACGCCGACTATGGAGAACAACATTCGGAAATGCTTTGAGTAATTACAGCGGGAACTGGTGTTAGCATTTCCGGACTTCAACAGACAATTTACAATCACGACAGACGCCTGTGAATATGCTCTGGGAGCTGTACTGTAGGCATAGTATGGGCCGTTGATCACTTCCACCCATACGTGTTCGGTAGGAAATTTAAAATACAGACCGACCATAGACCCCTCCAATGGGTGGGGAAGCTGATGGAGTCTTCAGCTAGGGTGACCCGGTGGAAGGAACTATTGTCCCAGTATAATCTCGAAGTAATTTATAAACCGGGGAAAGAGAACGTGGTGGCTGATTGGTGCTCACGCTCGATAATGGTAAATGCTATTGAGGAAGATCAAGTGGGACCACCAGGGGATCTTCGACAATATCTACGGGAATGGACGCCTGGGGAGGAAAGTAACCAGGTCGCACCAGACCATAGGGCCGCGGATGAGAGCCAGAGTACTCTAGAGGGGGATGCTATGGAGGCAGCATCAAAAGGAGAAAGTTCAGGTGGCGATCGTCCGGTAGACATGGAACAGGTTGAAGAAATAATTAACGATAAGTCGCGACAAATAATTTGGAAAATTCGAACTACCGGGTTGACGAAGATAGAGTATGGGAAATATGAAAGGAGTTCCATCATGACTATCTGGTTGACTCCGGGAGTAGGCGAGGACCACCTGTAGGGCGCATCGAAGCCGGGTTAGACATATCACCTGTACGTTGGGAATGCCGTGGTATGGGACAAAATTAAACGCCTTTGGCGGACGGAACGATTGGAGATGGACCGAACATTCGTCCGTTGCTTACGACTGGTGGACACATAACGAGATGAAGAACAGCAAAAGGAGGTCACCCTTGCCTACCACCACGGTAAAACAAATCATAGAGGTGTCACAGAGACGATGAATGCTCTACGGCGGAAATATTTTTGGTGGGGTTTAAAACGAACCGTACAAGAGGTGATAGGGAGTTGCGAGGTCTGTTTGAACACCAAATAGGGCCGACACCCACCCAAGGCAATACAGGAGGAAACCCCGACGGCAGACATGCCATTAGTCGACCTACAGGTAGATATGTTTACCTGGAGGGGATACAAGTGGTTCACGGTCATCGACCTATTCAGTAAAGTTGGCATGGCACAACAAATCACTGATAGGTCAGCGGGCGCGATATTAGGGGCAATGCGGATGTGGTTCCAGTTTTATGGAATACCCGATCGGATCTCTTCGGATGGTGGTCGAGAGTTCGATAATGCGTCGATTTGGGACGAAATGAAAGCGCTGGACGTGGAATGGCACCTAAACACCCCGGGGCACCCGAAGAGTAGGGGGGGGGATCGAACATCTGCAAAGTACATTGAGTGATCACTTGCGTGTCTATCAGCTGGACATGGGGCTAGAACCCGACGACGCGATGAACAGGGCTATCGCGGCATATAATCACTCCATTCACGCCGTTACAGGGTTTTCTCCCTTCGAGGTTCTTTTTGGTATGCGCGAGTTACATATCATAAAAAATCAGTGAAGACTAAAATGACTTTATTCTAATATATTTACAAGAACTACATGCTACTGTTACTCAGTCTCTATATTCTAACTTCTCTAACTTAGCTATCTATTCTAGGAAATATATATGAACACTTGAGAAGAGGGGGTAGGAAGAATAGTGAAATCGGAGAAGGGGTTTGGACCATTCAGATACTATGGAATAAGAAGTAAATATCTAGGAGGGAGAAATAGGCGTGGATATAAACAGGGTGGACAGCTTTCCAAGAAGTAAGTTACTATGACCTAAGGAGAAAACTGACTTACATGTGTTAAACATAAAATAGTTAGACTGATGCAAGTCAATTGTGAGATGACAGCTTGTACCTGCCTAAGTGCCAGGCCCTTGCTTTCTACATTGATATAGAATACTAAGGAAAGGTCACTTCCTCTATGGTCAGTGTCTTTCGAAATGTGCCAGATGTCTATAGTTTATACTATATAGTTTATAATGATAGTCGGTTTATAATAATAGCTGTTAAATACTATAGCGTTCGTTAACTCGTCCCCCCTTTATGAAGTGCATAGTTCCGATGCACAATCAAGAATTTTGAATTTCATTAAACCAGGCTTGGGCTCTCCCGTCGAAAGCAGCAGGATAATTTGGCTCTTGGGTAAGGATAGGTTGCATAGGAAGGTGGTCATATTGGTTAATCTTTAAGGAAAGGATAGGATTACATTACTTTACATGTTTGTTAAAAGATGTAAACCTAAATATACAATGAACACCAAAAATGTAAACTATACTAATAGTTAATAATGAATTGAACATTAAAAATCAACTATCATAATTTTAAAATAAAAGAAGTCAGTTGTAGACTTTACAAATTAGTATTAATAGTTATGATATTCATTTATACAAAATTAATAACAATTATAATAATACTAGTCAATTAGAAATCAAGAATAACAAAATATAATGATTAATAGTTATAATAATTATAATAATAATAGTAATGATAGTAATAAG
>NW_027109765.1:27963-60798 GCF_000696795.3 Halyomorpha halys
TTTCTTCATTCATTAGCCTACCATTAGTAAGCACAGGTAATCCAAAAAATCTATCACTTTCTGTATGATATAAGTATTCTTCAAGATCTGAAAAACCTTCGTTTGCAATTAATACTTCTTCTTTCTGTATTAATTTATTTAAATTGTTTTCACCTTCTTCTTTTAACTTTTCATAAATTCCATAATGTTTGGCGCTTAGAACCTTACGGCTGTACTTTACTATGTCATTTATTTTTCCTGTATCTTTCAACGAATTGTACCTTTTTTTTGTATTGTATTACTATGTTTTTGTAGTTTACGAACATTATGTCATAAACTGGTAGGGAGGAGTTATAATACGACAAGGCGTATTGTCCGCCTTAATACTCCCTACCCTTGTAAATAAACAACCAAAATGTATATAAGACGCATTAAGAGAGCGAATAAAACAGAGTTATTTCTGTAGTCTTGCGTACTGTTACTCTGCCCAAAAGTATTCTTCTGCCGACAACGCATAAGTTATATATTTATATATAATATATAACTCGCTTGTTACTCAAAGACTGATTTTTATTGTGTTCCGTACCTCTATATATACATCTACGCGATCACCTGCCATTAAGATAACAACTGACTAAGGCTGTAACTCCCTCCACCAGTTTACGAACAACCCTCGTAAACTTGTACTATACAATAAAATAATATCTATTATCACATATTGTCTATCTCTAATTCCAGCATGTATAAGTGGATGCATAATTAAATATAGTAATTTACTCACAACGTCAATTCTAATTGTAACTTTATAAAATGTAAATTGTAATTGTAAACATGTAATTTTAATTGTAAATTTGTAACTTTCTCACTTTGTAATTGTAACTTTTTGAACATGTCAAATGTAATCTACTTTCCAGTGTAAATGGCCCTAGAGGTCAAAACACTCAAATAAATTAATAAAAATAATAAAGGTGGTGTATGTAATAATTTTTTTTCATCTTATGAATTTTATCCTGTACTACGTGCAAAAACATTTAATTCATTGACATTGACTTTTGTCGCGCTAGATTGTCTAGATAGGCGGTTGACGGTTCTGACAAGAAATGGCAAATGAGAATTTCTTCATCTGGTTAGAAATATCATAACACTATCAGATTTTTCGTTGGATTACGAGTGTCATCAACAATGTACCTGTTGCTCCTTTCTTCATCCCCTAGGATGTAATAAATGTCAAGAGAGCACCTAGACGACAGCTGGATTTACTAAGACGAGCCGGGCAGGAAGGAGTAGCGGACAGCGTGGAGGAACAGTTTGGACACGGCTCGGCAGTAGTAGACAGTTCAATAGCAATCCTAATGACTATATTTCCGAGGGGTCCCATCCCACCTGGCTATGGGAGTCTTCTTTTTTATTAAGAACCTTTTCCTTTATCTGTAGCTCTTGGACGAATACCGAAACCTTCCAGGGTGACCGGGGGTCAGTAAACCGTGGAAGGTGGAGGAATCGCTTTAATTCGATGAGTAAGGCAAATCGAAATTACGTGCATTACTGTCTATGGATTCCTTAGGAATGTATCTATTATTACCATTGTTTTGGTGCAAAAGATTTCTAAATAAAAAATAATGGGTAGGTAATAAAATGACAAAATATAATGCATTATTAAAAAGGATAAATTAGCCTCAATTGACATTAACATATTTATATATTCAGAAATAGGATCAGAATTAAATATTTTGTGGAATGGAAAGTATTTTGATATACAATGGTGTTAACAGGAGTGGAAAATATAAAAATGAAAATAATACTATAAAAAATAAATAATAAATAGATTTTTTTTTCCTTCTCTAAGAAAAATAATATGTTCTCGGAAGAATACAGTATTACCACTGATCAATTTAAAAATGATTACCTGCCAAAGGAAAGCAGCAAATACTGGTAAATTATCTACATTTCAAATTAACTCAATCATCGATGGTTGACCTAATCAAATCGTAATTAGTCAATTTGCCACTGTCCATTGTGTAGATGAGGTAAGTTAAATTTAATGAGAAATTGTTCCACCTAAGCAACTGGGCGTATACTATAATGTAATTATTACATTTATTATAAACCTAGGTTATCATCCTATAATTATCATAAAAATTAGAGATAAACTGATATCCTTTTCATTTTTCTTTTTTTTTTTTAATTAGATTATTTACAATGTCTAGTTTAGCATTAGTTATATTTTTTTCCACTTAACAAATTTCAGTTGTAGGGAATACGAATAAAAAATAACTGATAATTAAAAAGACAACAAATATTTCAATGGACGAGATCATAACAGTAATCGTATGCCAAGGCATCAACAAACCTTTTTATAAATATCCGATTCAACCAGAATGAAAAGAATTTCATTGCCAATAAGGAATATAAAATAATCTATAGGCTACCTAAATTTTGGCTGTAGCTGAACTTTTAGAGGTAGAGTGAAGAGAAAAAATCTGGTGCGGTGCAGGCAATACACAAGACACACTACTACAGTTGAAATTATTCCATGGTCATCCAGTATATTCCATCCCTCAGAACGGATGTATTTATCTTGCTTTTTTTATATTTAATTACATTTCATTTTAACGATTTGGGCTTTTTAAGTATTGGTACTTTTTATTTCTATCACTTACACTTGAAGTGATACGAAACTAACATAAATCCAGAATAATTAAAATATAATTAAATATGTTTTCATTATTTTGACCTCAAACTGTATGAAAAGATGCACAGGATCACACTGAATAATTTGAGTCATCAAACTCGAAAACCTGCTGAGCCGTTCGAGTTAGACGCGTAGACAAGTAAGCCGTGAGATTATGAGATGATATCTTGGAGACTGCAATCCCAGTTACAAACCTGCCTTCTACGCCACAACCCCTGATGAAGACCTGAAACTCAGGTCGAAACGTCGGCATAAAATAAATAAATATGGTTTTGTTTATTTATGTTGTTCTTTGCTGACCGCACCCCCCGACAAACTTCTCCAAGCATTAATCTACGGTCTATCTACACCTCATTAAGAGATGATATCATTTATTAAACTGATAAACGGATGAACGGTACTGCGCATGCATCTATCAGTTTCATAAAAGTCTAATACCCGTATACTATTTGGGCCGTTCGTGGCTGCGGGAGCTAAAGCGCCAACTTTGACTCGTGACTGCAGCGGCCCCTGGTTCGGTTGGAGGGTCGAATTTTATTACTGTGGTGGTCCGTGGGACCGGAATGAAAACTATCCCCCTAGAAAAATTAATTTCTTTACTCTTCTCGATTCATTATTTATCAAAGTCTTCCATAGTTCATATTTCTTTGTTACTGCTAAAAATTAAAGATGATTAATTTTCTCATTAAAAGATTAACATTAAACATTAAAATTGTTTTTCGCTCACTATAAAACAAGCAAAATTTGTCTTACATTAGTCCATTTCAAGTAGGCACTTATGTGACTAAATAACGCACAGTTTGGTTTTCATAAAATCGTAAATTAAAAGCCCTTTTAAAAGATTCAACAAAGACATATTCTGCTTGTTTTTGAGGACCTTTTTTTCTGGGTTACTATACTGTAATTAAGAGCAATCTAAATCGGACTATAATATATACCAGGGTTGCCCATCTTAAAAAGCCCTAAAGGCCAAAATTAAAGACCTGAACGAGGTAGCGAAACATATAATAATTATATACTTCAAAATCAACCATTAACTACTTAATTTATTGTTATGTATATTTCCCAGTTTGTTTGTTATTATCATTATTTTTTTTCTGATTTAAGTTTGTCATCTAGATTTTATGTTTGTTTGTTTTTGTTTATTGGCTCCCAGATGTGAGACGAGTTCCAACCATCGAGCCATAGCTTTCAAGCTTACAGACGGTTCCGAAAGTTTCCACGGCATTGAGAAGGGGTACATAACCCGAGGACCAAATACTTTCCGGTCAACACTCGAGGGAAAATTAGTCGACGAGGAATGATATGCGGTGGGAACGGTCCAATCCGATGACTTAGACTACCGAGTGACCAGAATCACAGACATTATTCGTGATACGACTGAGAAATCTCTCCGGCATCGGAAGGCAAGGGCAACCACCACCTGTCTCATGGTGGACGCCCGCCTTAACTACCATAAAAAGAGAGCTCTACAAGGCCCGGTGGTCATATCAGAGATGTAGTTGTGATGAACAGCGCACTGCCCTCCGTGGCGAGTAAAGATCTAAGGCCAGGGCATATAGAAACCAGGTGCGGTCACGTAAGCGGATATCTTGGGATGAATTCATCATCGAGGAGTCATCCAAGAATCCCTGGGGCATACCATATAGGGTGGCGTTAGGTAAGCTGACCCCACTGCAGGTAATCTCAGCTTTGACGCATGGAGGTAACCAAGCATCTACTCTGGACGAGGCGTGCAAGATGTTCATCGAGGAAACCTACCCAAGGGATGACTCATCCCATGATAATGAAGAGGATAGATTCATAAGGGATCCCACGATATATCCACCTGGTACGGATTTTTGCCGACTGTGGGGTATATGTGATCCTCCGTGTTGCTGTAGCTAAGGAAAGGACTGGTCGTGCTCCTGGTTTAGGTATGATTGACGCGGTAATATTAAACCATAGCATCCCCTACATTGAAGAAAGGCTGTTAGCGGTGTTCATTGACTGTCTGGATAGAGGACACTTTCCAAGAAGCTGTAAAATTGCTGAGGTTAAGCTCATTTACAAAGGAGGAGATATAGATAAGCAGTTAGCCAAGTCTTATAGGCCCATATGCCTCCTCCCCGTAATAAGCAAAGTGTTGGAAACCATGATGGTCACGAGACTACGACCAGTCTTCTCAAGAGCTAGCCATCCACGCCAGTACGGATCCACTAAAGACAGAGAAACTGTAGACGCCTTACTTAGAGTGTGTCGTGACTGCACTTGCTGAAGAGAGGGCGGAGAAGTATGTTATGCTCCTCCTGTTTGATATATCTTCTGCCTTTGATAGCGAGTGGTGGTCGAGCGTTCGTCAATTGCAAAAATATGAGACCCCCAAGCATCTTGTACGACCTGTTAAAGAGTTACCTTGAGAAGAGAATGGTAAAGATACGAGGCAAATTCTATTAAATCGAAGATACAATGGAAAGAGGTTGCCCACAGGGCTCTGTACTTGCCGTAGTAGTAGCGTCGAACAGCAAGGGCAGATTAAAAGATGAAGCTGGTCGGTGCGCCAACCTGATAGGAGCGTGGTGTGAGAAGAAGAAGTTGAATATGGCTGCTGCCAAAACTCAAGCCATACTCTTAAGGGTACGACAGACAGGGCCCACCCTATTACCCTCAGGATACAAGGAAAAGTGATACGACCCAGTGAGGTTGTGACATACCTTGGCGTAAGGCTTGGGAGAAAGTTCAATCTGACAACTCATTTAGACTACATGAGAAGTAGGGTAGCCCTTGCTCTTAATGGACTCAATCGTATCGGGGGCGCATTTTGGGGCCTCAGATACCCAACAACATTGACCATTTATAAAGAAGTAGTTGTGAGTATCTTGAGATATGCATCCCTTGCATGAAGTCGATATCCATCGAAATGGCAGAAGAGCAGGTTGGCTGCAATACAGAGAATAGCTTTGCTGCGAGTCACTCGAGCATACCGAACAGTGTCTCATGAGGTGGTACAGGTGTTAGCTGGAGAAGTGCCTATCGATCTTCTCCAGCAGGAAAACTATTATCGACAAAAGGTAAAGAGGGAAGGTCTGGCGGATTTACCGGAGAACCTCCCAGCGCGCATTGGTGAAAGCCCTAATAGATGGAAGAGGATCGAGAAGGAACCTTGCAAGAATGGAACCGTAGGTGGGTGGATTGCTCAAAAGGGGCTACCCTAAGGAAGTACTTTCCTACCGTTGGTTCACGCCTAGAATCAGCGTGGGTTCTCCCCGACTACTGGGCCTCACAATTTCTCACGGGGTAAGGGGGTTTCCGATCTAAGCTCGCCGCACATGGCAGAAACAACGATCATCTATGCCCAATTAGTCAGGTTCCTGAGACCGTCGAGGACGTCGTACTGCCCTGTACCGCACTGAGAGCCAAGATGATGAAGGAAACAGGACTCTATTTTCTGACAGAGAGCGATCTTCCTGAGCTGATGAAGAAAGAAAACTACCCGCACTACAAGACCTTCGTGTATGGGTGGAAGGAAGCCGTGGACTCTACTCAATTCTCCCTGGGTAAGAGAGAATAAGCTACACCAGCAAGGCCTCAGTAGAAGAGCAAGATATGTTTTGTAGCAAGACCAAGCTGTGTACACAGCTATGAAATGTTTGTCATATGCAGCAATGAGTTGTACCCACTGCAGCGAACACCCGTATTGTCTAATAGGTAGGGTAGAGTGATAAATAAGTTTGTCATACGAACGCACTTACTACTACTACACTACTACTAGACACCGGATTTTCGTACAATTGCATCTTTTGTTTCATGGCTTCAAATTCTGAAAAACTCGACAAGACTTCCAATCCTAAAAAAGACGTTTTATTGATACTTCTTTTATATTGGTCGTTTAGGAGTTACTGCGGTACTCTGTACATTTCTAGGAATTTCTGCATGACATTGCATCGTTTAAGATTTTCAAATTATTTAAATTTCAAATTGCCAAAGTAAAAAAATGAAAAAAACAATGACAGAACCGAAATTACTTGTTCTAGTAAATCGCACATTGACACTGGCAGTGCAATAAGTTGTTAGTATTTTGTTATGTTTTTTTCAAAAATAAACTTATGATACTTTTTTTTTTTTTTTATCCCCCTACCTTGCCATCTCTGGCAGACGGGGTGCGGGAGCAGTGGGGTAGTGCGCTGGGGTTTGCGCATGCCACTACTCCCTAGGATCACCAATTTTTAAAAAAAAAAAAAAGATACTGGGAATTATCATAAGTTTATTTTGGATTCAAATTGAAAATACGAAAATCAAATATACGTATAATTTATAGGTAACTATGGGCAATTATTTTATTTAATTAAGGAAAGAAAATGTTAAAATAAAAAGATCTATATTATCCTAGTATTGCATCTATTTTGTTCATAAATTTGTCTACCTCCCCTTAATTCTTTGATGTTTGATATATTCCCCACCTAAACTCAACTCACACTCAGAACACGAAACAGATGAGACTGAGCGTTTCTCTCACCAGTAAACTTCTAACATGACATCTTTTTTTTTAACTTGAGCATTTTGCACAGCTGGACACCTCCTGCGTTTCTTTTTTTAAATCAAGAGCCGAAGCAAGAACGTCTTAGATTTTTGATGAAATATGAATTCATTAACTTCTGATGAAAGAGCTAAATGTAAGTTTGAAGTTACTACTAACACATCATCTAGGTTTAATTACTTTTTTATGAATTCTAAACCCAATTTTCTTATTATTTTTTTATTCCTTCTCACAGCCTTTAGAATCTTACCCTCTCGCAGGAGAATGAAAGTATTGATTTGTTAGATAAAATTGCTGCTCCTGTCGACGATATTGATATTGATATTGACGTCATTGAATCTGACAAGGAAAGTCTGCAAGATTATGTCACAGGTACGGATCAATCCCAAGAGAATGTTGGTGAATTTAACCCTATTGTGAAATAGCTGAAGACTTGTTGAAAAACAGAACAACTATTTTGGGGATGCTTGGAGAGAATTGAAATAAGCTACCTTGTTGTATATATATTATATACCTTGTGCATAATACAAAAATTTGTTTTTTCGAAATAACTAGCAGAAAATAACTTCCAGAAAGATAAGGTTATTGTGTTAAAAAAAATAATAATAACAATAAAAAAGTACTACTGTTGTGAACATTTAACGAAAATAATAAAATCGACGATTTTTTTTGGTGAAAACTTCAAGCCAGAAATAGTACATTCTATAATTTAACGAAAGATGTTGTAGATACAGTAGACGAATTGAAGTCGCTGGATTCAGTGCCAAGGAAAAGAAATCTTTTCCTGCTCAATATTGGAGGAAGCAATTCTCAATTCATTTAACAATTTAATATACAAAACACATTACAAAGAGGCTAATATTTAAAACGACTAGTACAGTATTTTACCAAACGAACCATTATCACAGACTTACCCTTCAATTTGAGACTTTAAATAAGAAAAACTTGTGAATTACAAGAAATTAGTAAAAAAAAAAAAAAAACTAAAGTAAATATCAATACCTACTGTTGCTATTTATGAGAAAAAAAACAGATATATATTTTAAATAATATTTTTTCTTCTAAATTTATTTTTGACACAAAATGTAATTATTTCATTGTCCATATATAAACTTTTATTTGTAAATATAATTTTGTTTAATTATTAAAAATTCTGTAGATCATATTTTAATAGTTAATAATTGAAAAATTAATTTTTAAACATCAACAAAGTGTTTTTAATTATTTTACACAATGAAAACATTTTAAATAATCCCTTGATAGCAATCTTAAATATTTTTGTCCTCATCACAGAAATAGTGCAAATAGCTTACCATGGGATAAATGCTCATGGAACACCTGTTAGGGGACAAAAAAGAAAAGGACTCATGCTTTTTACTCTAAGAAAACATAAAATTGCTATGTACTGTCTTTAGTCGGGAAGTCAGGGTAATCGCTGAAGGCAATTACCCAAAATTAGTTAATTAATTAATTTATATTGAGTCCTGTAAAACTATTATTATAATTGAAGTATTTTCCAAAGGCTTTTTGTGTGCTTACCAGTTTACCAATTAAATACCTTTATATTTATAAAATGTTGTTACCATTGATACAACATAATAAGGGGTGGTATTGTGTAATATGAAAGTAAATAAACTACATAAAGGAACCAAGTATTTATTTACAATGATTGTTACGGTTGCCATGGTGAAAGAAAAACACTGGCGATATCTGCGTAGACAAGGGGTGTTACGGTAAAATAAAAACACGAGCGATATGTTTTAGACGAGTGGGTTTTGTTTTGGTGAATGCGACAGTTTGATTTTGGAACACGTATGTTCAGACGAGTGGGTTTTGGTTTTGTGAAGGTGACAGTTTGATTTTGGAACACGTTACGATTGTTCAATGTGAAGTGGTAATAGTTTAATAAAAGGCCCTCTGTCTTTACTGTTTGAACCGAAATAGCACCATTGCTCCGCTTTCAACATGTTAACTTATGTTTTTGTTTTTGTTTTTGTTCACGGAATATTACAATAATTCAACAAGTGGGTAGGTAACACCCCTAGGTTTTCTGTTATCTAAGGTAAAGGTATTCGCCAGTGGTCATAATTCAACAATTGTTAATATACGGGTATATTTTAGTTATATTGTGGCCATAATGCTTCAGGGTTTTCGTTATTTCCAAGGAAAAAATAATGTGGCGCCTAAGGAGTAATTTATTCTTTATTGTTTTGTCTTTTTTTTCCTTTTGCGATTATATTTATTTAACTCACGCCCTTCTCCGCCGAGGGTGGGCTACAACTATAAACGATAAACATATTACTATGGATAAGTCAAAATTTTCGGTTATATGATGTTATTAAAGTGATGAAAAAAAATGGTTGCTATAAAATATAGATTATTACATTATTACTTATTACCTAATATATCATAATAGCTTCTGCTTTCGATGATTCATGTCGTGAATGTTTCATTACCGTGAGTGCTGTCGTAGCCATCAGTGTCGTCTAAGCCGTGGAGTTCGATTTCTGAAGAGCCCTCCTTAGTACTTCTCCAAGGCCTTGCTCTTCTCTAGCCTGTCTTCTTACTTCTGTCCCTCTAATGCTTCTCTGTCCTTTTTTCCTGGTCTAGTTGCCCTGCCCCTTTTCTCTCACCTCCCTATTGGGACGTTACCTTTTTTTGGATCTAATTCCTCATTGGCCTTAGGTGACAGAACGCCAACGGTGACGTCCCGTAGGTGGGCGTCCCCCCTAGGCCCAAGAGGAGGTGGGAAAGTTTACCATGTCTAGGAAGGGTCGGTACCTTAATTGGCCTGCTTAATTGGCTTCTGATCCTTTGGCAAAAACTATGGTATAAATGTGTTAAAAGCTCTGACTAAGGACCCTTGTGGCAAATAAACACAGGTGTGCCTGTGAGGTGCCCCTTGAAAGGTATCGGAATATATGTGGCTAAATTATTTAACGACATTTATCACATTGTTGTGGGAATTCCCAAAACCTCGAGATATAGCAAAATAATTCTTTATTTAAACAAAACACTGTTATTTTTAGTTCCTATCTTTCGTGCTATCAAACATATCGAACTCTATTAGTGATTACATTTTAATAACTTTACTCAATTTTAAAAATGTTTGTGTAATGTTTTTTACGAGGTTGGTAGTTTCCAAGATATTGTATACACAAATGATAAATTTAACGAAAATATTAGAATTTCTCCTGAATAAAATACATTTCCGGTCCCGTGCCTGAGTTACAAATTTGGATTTTTAATTACAAACCAAACCCAAGCACTAAAAAACACAAAATACCATTTTTAAGTGTATGTGTTATTAGAAAATCGAATGGGGAAATAAAAACAAAATAGTGGCAAAAACCTATTCACTCTGGAAGCTATATGCACTCTGCCAACCAATCTCCAAAGAGATATAAAACAACACAACTAAAAATTTAATGAGCCGGGCGCGAAAATCAACATACCCAAATATCTAATAACATGAGAAAATGAAGTAATAGATCTCCTCCTATTAAATATAAACTATCCACATAAACTAGTCTTTCCATCACTAAAGCAAACACAAACATTGATACAACCACAACCCAAAGAAACCAACAGTAAAAGATATTATACAATTCCTTATATACCAACACTTATATATTATATACAACAGGGTATATCCACACAAAATATAGTTGTATCTGTATAACAAACAACTCCAAGAATCCTGATCAAACTGCTCTCAATGAACATTTTAGACAAACAGGACATCAATTCAAATTTGATGTACCAAAAATTGGGAAGAAAACAACTTTAAGCAAAATTTAAAGGAAGTGATCATAAAAGAAAAATATAAGAATCGAGGTATTATTAAAAAATGTGATTTACAAAATTTAAATTCGTATTGCTCTAAACTAATAAATAAATAAGACACAATTAACAAGTAGAAATAACAGACGGACTACCTTCTAGATAAAAACGTTTACATGTTGGAAAAATCAAAGCAAACCTACCTCTATTTTAAAACCTATTCTGTTCTGGAAAAAACATGGAGTAAGTTGCGTCTTACAGCCGAACAAACTGTAATAGACAACCATAAGTAATGTTTTTATCAAGCAATAAAGCAACTCTACACACTTGTATTTTTTTATTGTAGGGCATGACTATGCAAATAATAAAGTTGTTATTCTATTAGTTATTGACTGATTCAGTGATCAATACTAATATTAAATAAATTTCCTAACAAGTTGAGTTCCATATCCTGAAGTACCCAGTGCACCCAATGGGGTAAAATACGTTTTTGCTTATGCATTAGGTAAGAAAGTTATACTTATTACTTTTTGAAGAAACTTGTTACTTGAACAATACAATATTTTTCAATCAGAAGGTATATCGTTTTCATACTAGGTACGTTTTTGTTAAATGTAATTTTTATAATTGTATAATTTCTTTGCTATACACATACTCCTTTTTCAACATTCGGGGCTCTTCCTTCATCTGCAATAATTCACCATCTTCTAAAATATAAAACTTTTTTTGAGTGTGCACATTGACTTTTTTCTATGCATAATTCCAATTTAGTCCAGTGGTTACATTTATGTCAGGGGCGGTG
Source organism: Halyomorpha halys (assembly GCF_000696795.3). NCBI lineage: Eukaryota > Metazoa > Arthropoda > Insecta > Hemiptera > Pentatomidae > Halyomorpha > Halyomorpha halys. The sequence goes on from NW_027109765.1 coordinate 39,736, forward strand.
TAAGAGTCCAAGTAGTATATATAGTATTATGAAACATTTAATTTATGACGAAGTATTCTAATATACAAAAAGAATGAGAAGGTCAATGTAACTAATGGAAGGATAAAAAAAAAAGAATGTTTATTTAAAAGCGCAATATGCACTCTTAAAAATGATAGGGTATATTCTAGAAGATGGTGAATTATTTCATATGGTTCATCCTGAATCTGGGGGAAGAGCCTAACAACGTTGATACAGGAGTATGTTTGTAGTAAAGGAATGCAAAAAAAGGCCTTGTGCTGTTTTATTTTTATTTTCTGGTACTTTTTTTAAACATTTCGCACATCTCATCTTCGAACCATATGGAAAAATTTGTTTTTTAAAATGTTATAATATGCCAAAGAAGAAGATCAAAGTAAGGGACGCCCATTATATAGTGCTCAGTAATTATAGCGGAGGAACTAACTGGTTGTAGCCCAGGGGCAGGCAGACAGTCCCTTGACAAAGTCCTCCAAAACAGGACTAGGGATCAGAACCATGTCTCCTTAATGAGGCTCCTTAGCTTTGGATTTTCAGAGTGTTATCTCTTATTAGTAGCAGATCTATTGCTAGAACATCTAATCGTATCTACCTTATTACATCATGTTATATTGTTAAGTATATCTCAGCTTTATTGTTTTATTAAATATTCAAAATATTCGTTCTGAATATATATTTATTTGTACAAGACCCAAGAAGAAACAGAGGCAGCTTTCCTCGAACGACCAGATTTATTTTCACTATCACTTACCTATAAAAGGAATAAATAGTAAGGTGAGGTATTGCGTTCATGCTAAATTTTCAATTCGAGTTTTCTACGGAATTACACTTTTTGAGATTCCCTGACTCGATATAACCAAGTCTCCCAAAATAGTCTGTGTTTGACTAGTCTAATTCAAATACGATAAGTTGAATTGAACTTATGTTAGTAATTCTAAGCGAGTATATGCCTGGAATGTGACAGCATTTTTTTTCTCGATAAAATCGACTGATAAGTGCCACAGTTTGGAACCGATTTTACAATAATTTAGAATTATCTTAAAATGGTTTAAACCGTTCTTGATTAAACTCGATAAATCAATGTACAACGTGTTCTTAAATAAATGTTCAAATTAACATAAACAATAATGAGAAATTAAGTGTTCTTTAATACCTAATCGACCTTATCATCATTAAAATATTCTAACTGGGCTTACATGACGGATTTTGAAAATTCTTCCTCTAAAGTTCCCTAATTTTTGTTAACTTTTATGACTCTTAACTTGAAATAAATAACCATTCTTATGCCCAATAATAAATAATAAAATATGGGCAAATATAAAATAATTAGGAATTTTATGCATCTAAAGGAGAAAAAAGCATAGAGACAATATTTGGGATTGAAAAAGGCTAGACCACCTAATCCCTTCCGACCGTAATATGTGCTCGGCTTCCTGAGACGTTAAAATATTCGTCATTTCCACCTCGAGAAACCCTAAATAACGAATCTTTATAATTAGTGAAAGTTGTGGGGTGCGCGCACCGCACTATTTTTTTATCTAAGTTTCTTTTAAATAAATTTGATTGCCAGTTAATTAATAGGTTAAAGTTATGTGCTATGTGTTTATGGTCATTTAATAAATCCACAATATTATTTTTATTTCAATTGATAGAAGAAAATTTAATGTAATGAATATAAAAACGTTTACATACTGGGATCTATAATTGAAGTCTTGTTTAACAAAAAAGTTAAAGACATAATTTGTACTTTCATGCCATTATTATTACGTCTCGCCTGCCTTACTGAAAAGAATTTGAACTTATATTGTTTAATTTATTTTAAATATAAGTATTTTTCCATGACTGATACAAATATTATGTGTATTCAGAAAATAGGATATATTAAATCTGTGCCCTGGTGAGAAAATATTAAAAGTCACATTTTCCTTATAAAACTGTATTTGACACATTCCAATATCTCCTTCGTTGAAGATAAAGTAGCTTCTTTTTTTACCCATATCCCTGATATACGAGTGCAGCTGTGGGGTAGTGGGCAAGGATTGCGCAAGCCTTTGTTCCCAAAAATCAACGATTCACATTTTATATTCTTATTATACAATTATATAATAATGTTAGGAAGGTTCCATTTTACTTTTTTGTACAAATGTTTATTCTTTGCTGGGGCTGCGCGCCCATGCTCAGTTGAGCAGGTCACTGTATTACTGCATTACTGGAGCTGTGCCTTGTCCTCTGCATCCGTCCCTTAGGTCCAACCCACTTGGTCCGTATCCGTCCGGGTACTCCTGCAGTTCACTAGTCAGGTCCAGCCCTCCTGGTCCCAGTCTGGGTCAGCCTATTTTTCCCGTGGCTGGTCGATGTCGGGTCATATATGTTAAGGTAGCAAACATTTCAAGTATATAATGTATTTTCACCATAAAAAGAAATATGTTTTCTCTATCTCCTGAAGTTGAATATCAAATCTTTCAAAGCTTATATTTATTCATTATTTACTGCATATTTATGCAGCTTCGTCAAAGGCTTTCAGTGGTAGGCTTTGCAGACCATAAAACTGAGACAGTGTTGATAACCAGTAGAAAAGAGAGGGAGATTATCAGTCTCATCATCGGGGAGTTCTTATCCAAGCCATTTATCAGATATCTCGGGGTGCAGATTAACGCCAAACTTCGGTTTGATGAACACTTACACAAAGTCCAGAGCAATGCACTGGCTAATAAATTAGCGAAAATTATGCCAAATATTGGAGAACCAACAGAGAATCAGAGGAAGCTTCCGGCTGCGTACAAAACAGTTCCACAGTTTTGTACGCAGCACCGATCTGAGCAGAAGCCTGCCAAGAGCATTCATATTTCCATATAGCTGTTGGAGTGTATCGAAGAAGTGCTCTTCTCTCTGTATCCATCAAAGCTGTGTGCGTCATCGCAGATATGCCACCGATAGATCTGCTGGCAGATGAACTTCATATAAAGTCAATTGTGTTAGAGTTAAAATTATAAACAATTTAATAGTAGTGAAAATAAGACGTAACGGTTGACAACCATACAGATCAATAACAAATTAACATTAACAGACAAACGGAGATAAATGCAGAAAAGAAATAGTCAATTATTATAAGAACTATGATGCTTCAATAGTTATGAAGTTTCAGTACTGTGTATATTTTCTCCACATTTACCACAATTCTTTATTTGGCAATTTTTACTAGTATGTCTTTACTTATAACATGAATAACACAGACGAGGTTTCGGCTCGTATGGTCTGATTCTAATAGACAGAAAATCTAAGATTACTTCTGGTAGGTCACACTTCTCGAAAGTTAAAATCAGTAAAGGTGTAGCTTTCTTTTCATTATTAATTTTTTTATAAATTATTTTAACAATAATAATACCCTGATTTTCAAGTTCTAAATCCGATTCATCCTCTGTAAAATTCAGCAACTCCGAGACATAAACAACCCCACGTGAAAAGTTCAATGTTTTATAAAGTTCAAATAATATGGAACGTTTTGATATTACTCAAATTGACAAAATCTTTGTTAAAAATTACTCACCATTAATAATATAGTACCGTTTTTAAAATTTGTATATTCACTTGTGAACAGCAGAGTTGGGCAAATATTATTCGAATGACGAGAAACGAATAATTTATTATTCGTGAATTTTCTACTCGAATACTCAATTATTCGTACAAAACATATGATTAACTATCCGAATACTTTTTCATTCGTCATTATTTTACACGCATAATCAATTATTCGTACAAAACATATGATTAACCGTCCGATTACTTTTTTATTCCTCATTATTTTACACGAATAATCTATTATTCGGGAAAAACTATTCGAAAAACCATTTGAATACTTTTATATTCGTCCATTTTATAGAGAAATAATCTCTTATTCGAAAAAATTAAATGATTAACAATCCGAATACATTTGTATTTGTATAAAGACGACAATTTTTGTCTTACAGCTATACATAGATATATATTATGATCTAGATTAATTTTAACTTTTCTGATTTCTAACGTATAAGGGCCCCTTTTTATGTTTAGGGATATGTAGAATATGAAAATACTATCGATTTATTTTAACTTTTCTGATTTCTAACATGTTAAGGTCCCTTTATATGTTTCTAGATATGTAGAATATGAAAATGCTATCGATTTTAAGACCGCGTTTCGATTAATTTTAACTTTCTTGTTTCTATCATGTTAGGGTCTTATTAATCATAAAATCAATAGTATTTTTATATTCTACATATCTCAAAACATATAAAGTGACCCTAACATGTTCGGGATCAAGAAAGTTAAAATAAATCGAAACGCGATAAGTAAATTGATACGCGATCATAAAATCAATAGCATTTTAATTTTTGGCATTTATTGAAACATATAAAGAGACTGTAACATGTTAGAAATCAGAAAAGTTCATATAAATCGGTAAGCGATCACAAAATCGATATCATTTTCATATTCTGCATTCCTCAAAACGTATAAAGGGCCCCTAACATGTTAGAAATCGGAAAAGTAAAAATAACTCTATATTATATGTAAGATACGCCACGTTAAAATCGATAGCATTTTCATAATCTGCATATCCGAAAACCTAAAAATTGGTCCCTATTTATTAGAAATAAAAACAAATTAAAATAAATCGATACCCCATGTTAAAATCGATAGCATTTTCATAATCTGCATATCCCAAAACCTAAAAATTGGTCCCAATGTATTAGAAATAAAAACAAATTAAAATAAATCGATATGGGATCTTAAAATCGACAGCATTTTCATTTTGTACTCGCCTGAATATGTAAAATAAGACCCTCATTCATTAGAAATTGAAGGTGGTATAAAATAAGTGAATTTAAAAACAAAAAAATCAAATTTTTATTCGAATAATATGTATTCCACTAATTTTGTATTCAAATAATTTTTCATTCGACTAATTTTTTATTCGATTGAAATACTATTTTAAATATTCGAATTAAAAAGTACATTATAATCAGTCAAAATAATTTTACATACATGTTATTATTTTTTTCTCTCCCTAGGGGTTTATCCCCTAGCCCCAATGAATCCTCCTTCAGCTCTAACCTCTACCTGCTTAATCAATGAATTTCTATGATTTATTTTTCCTTTTTCACTAATACCAAAGAGAAATAGTGGTTTAAAAATTCCTAATAATCTTATAGAATACAATATTTACTACTAAGCAGGTATATTTGCTTATGGTTAAATGGCTATAACCCGAGTTTTTTTTTAATTCACCGATATTAATAAAGATATTTTTTTAAATGTCCAAATTATTAAAAAAAATTAATATAACAATTAGCTTGAATTTAATGGAGTTCTAGGCCTCAAATTTGTATACGGATCAGTTAACCTTAAATTACTAAAACTTTAACTTGGTCAAAGATAAACTGCATCTCCAGCTCCATTGTTGCTAATACCAGTAAAAGGCTTTATTTCACTCTTAAACGCCAATTACAATTTTAAAAAAATAAGGTATTTAAAACAGAAAAATTAGAGGATTTTAACTGTAAAGGCGAGTCGTGGCCCATAGCTTTCAAATTAGCGGTGTATGTTAAGTGCCTGACTGATACCAGAGATGGCTCTTTACAAACTTTTAATTTTTTTTTTCCTTCGGTTATTTGATCGTTATAATAATTTCATAAATGGCAAGATTTATAATTTGATTCAAGAATAGTGTAACTAAAATTTTTGGGTGAATTTGTATTATCTTAGGAATCGTTTTAACCTATTAGGAATAAAAAATAAATATAATTTAAAGAATTATTAAATAAATATTTCGTGTAGATTTATTTGTATTAAATTATAGTTTTTCTGTTTCAATACATAGTGAAACTTTTTTTTATATTCAATAGTAAATTTCAGAAGTTAGTAAATATGAGAGGATCATAATAAGTTTAATACTTATTAATTATTTAAAACACATTAATATAAAATTTGAGATAATATGCTATTTACAGTTATAATTAAATATATTTATTTGGCAAAAATGATCTAGTTGGGAAACGGTGGCAGGTCTATTACAAAAGCTTGGCGCGGTAATAATTACAAGCTGCTGCCAACTAAAGTGACTATTTAAATCCACTTCATTCACTTGTTGAACTTGCTCTCTGTTTTATATGCCTTTATGAAAATCATTTGAAATTTTATAAGGTTTAAAGAAAGTGATTTTCTGTATAATTCAATCGGGCAGGTATGTAAAATTAATATATTCCTAAAATTATTAATTAAAACCAATATGTTTTATTCAATTATCCGCAGATGTGGCATGTTCTCAGGTAAGAGAGGATCTTTGTTTTAAACAAAAAGTATATCCTTATAGTGTATAAAGTGATGCGGCGAGAGGGATGCGCTGGGATCTTTTGAGCTCTGCTCTACCCCTCACCCGTGGGGGATAGAGTGGGGTCAGGGATCCTCAGGTCGATTGTGTAAATATTGTGTATTAGAGTGTAAATGTGACTAGAGACTATATTATTTTATCATTATGTTATTTTATTTATTTATTTTTCATACAGATAGTTTGATTACGTTCATTTTGTTTATTCTTCTGTTTGTAAATTTTATTTTTTTTATTTATTTATTAATTTATTTTATTTTATTTTATTTTAATATGTATGAGATCATTCATCACTATTACCTATTGCCCACAACTGTGTGGCAGATTGTAATATCTATCAATAAATAAAAGAATATCATTAAAAAAAAAAAAAATAATGTATAAGATTTTCTAAGCAACATACAAATATAGACTTTTCGTTATTAAGGTTATTACAGTGCTAACAACATAGGCTGATGACACATGTATACTGTCTGTAAACAACGACCTTACTAATGCATCACAAACTCTACAGACACACATAACATTCATTGACGAATGGTGCCAAAACTGGAGAATTAAAATAAATATCACGCAATTACCTTTAATCTCCGCCGTAATCCTCTACTCTCGTGTCCAATAGTATCCTTTTTAAATATTCCACTAACGCCTGTTGAACCGATTCGCTACTTACCACTCCATCTTGACAATAGACTTACTTGGAATCCACATACAAGACTGAAGTGACAAGAAACTGCTCGCAGATTTCGATTGCTATGACACCTACTTGACAAATGCTCTTAACTTCCCATTCATTATAAACAATTATATACCATGATAATCAGACCAATTGAGCTCTGGGGCTCAACCAAACAATCAAATTCCTCCCGTATTCAATCCTTATTATCCAAAATCCTCTGTAAAATCCTTAATGCTTCTAATTACATCATAAATATACTTATCTACAAAGACCTTAACATCCCTTTCGTTCCAGGTTTGGCCCTAAACATATAGGTGTCTTTTCATTCCAAACTGCTTACCGATGGGTGAGGATGCTAACCCATTAGTAATTAATCTCTGATCCTTAACAATTCCTGATTATCATCTGATTCGTCTGAAAAGAAGATGGACCTTCTAATTTAAATTTATGTTTTGTACAGTTGTAAATTACATTAAATAAATAATAAAAAAAAAATTATGTTTTTTATTTTGTCACATGAGTCCCTTATAAGGTCTACTAACACTTAAGTGTTACAACAAAAACGACAGTTTTAGACGAAGGATCAGAAGCCAATTAAGCAGGTGCAGGGCCTTCCTGGACATGTCAAACTTTCCCACCCCCTCTCGGGCCTGGGGAGTGGGGACGCCTACCTAGGAAACGTTCTGTCACCTATGGCCAATGAGAAATTAGATTAAAAAATAACGTAACGCACCTAAAGGGACGTGGGAGAAAAGGGGCAGGACAACTAGACCAGGAAAAAGGGCAGTGAAGAGGAAGACTTAGACGAGAGAGGACCAGGCTTGAGAGAGGAGAGGAGGACAGGAAACACCGAACCGTGACGGAAGCAGGAGAGGGCAAGATGCACTTCAACGAGACGAAGTCCGAAGAACGGCAATGAGAACTGAACGCCATCCCTTATGAACAAGATGACACTCACGTTACTACACGCACCATCCAAATTAACCAACTCAGATAAATATTAGGTAATAATGTAATAATCTATATGTTATGGCAAATCATTTATCTGAATCACTACAACCATTTTAATAACATTATATATTAATAAATTGTAAATAAATACTTTGTACGTTGATGTAGTTTATTTACTATTATACTACCCAATATCACCCTTTATTATATTGTATAATTAATGGTAATGATATTTTATAGAAATAAAGATATTTAATTGGTAAACTAGTAAAAACAAAACAAGGCTTTGGAAAAGAATCCAATTATAATAATAGTTTTCCAGGACTCTATATAAATTAATTATTTAACTTATTATTGGATAATTGCCTTCAGCGATTATCCTGGAATCCCGACTAAAGCTTGATACAGTACATACCATATGCATTACTACTTGAAAATGTAGATAAAAAGTTATAGTAGTTGTAGTAGTTATAAGCAGCTGAATAGTGAAAACCTTCTGAACCTCTCAACTGGTGTTTCAGCATACACTGTGCCGCGAGGCACCAAACGGTCGAAGAAATTTGTACTATACGGATTCAACCTTGACCACCCAGTTTTATCAATCGTCGCTGACCTTAAATTCCATTTGCCCAGATACTCAATGGGAAGAAGACTAATGAGGAGGGATGGGCACAATCAAGTCTACCCTACCGAGCAAATTCAAATTATAAAAGATGCGTCTGTTCGAATTGAAACTATAAAGGATCTGAAGGTCATCGACAACGTCCGCTTCCGCTTGTCTAAATTAAAGGAGGATGATGGTCCAGTGCAATGCCGCAACTACTTGGAGTTCGGACACACAATGAAATACTGCGGTCGAGTTGTAGCCTGCCCCTAGTGTGGTGGGAGACATCAATACGAGCACTGTCCAAAAAAGACAGCCCCACCTCAACATTGCAAACACAGCGACAAAGATCAAGTCATCTCATACAAGAAAAGTAAAGCTAGAAAATGCTTATGGCTACGAGGGAAAAAAGGAAAGCACCTGTAGCTGTTCTAGTTGAGATCCAATCTAGACATAGCTTAACATATAGACATCAACTATAATATACGAGGCCTTCCATCAAAGTTTGGCTGAAATTTAAATACTACTGCAGCAACACAGGCCATCAATTGTGGCCCTGTCTGGCATAATGCTTGCCACAACGTCACGACTGTACTTCAGAGGCCATAACACATATCAGGAGGCTTGCTCACCCGAGTCTACAGAAAGTGTACTCATCTTAATCAGATATGATTTCCCATTCTGGCTCATTTCAAACCTGTGAAACCAACTGACGGGACACACATGGTCACCATAGATGTACGCCATAAACACTGTTGTAGATTCACATCTGTCTACGCATACACTCCATACAGACAGTTACGGGGTTTGGCCGTTTTGAAATTATTTTTGGAATGCGGGGGCGTCGGCGGGAGTGGTACTTTGCCCGGAGAGGATGAAATGGTCGGTAATGTGATGGCATTGCAAAAGTTGTGGGCCAAAGTTAGGGACAGGATTTGCAGGGAAAAAAGTAGAAGAGTGACACAACATAAATTGAATGTCCGAGACCTGATGGGTAAAATAAATATTGGGACGGTGGTAATAGAAAAGTGGGAACTAATAGAGGGAAAGAGCTCCAAAGGGAAATCATCATTAGAGAACACAATATTGTAACAATAGAAAGTGTCAAAGAGCCTAGAAAATGGAGAACTGTCCACATTGAACAGTTCAAATTCCGGCATTCACAACAATATAGTGTCCTATTGCCACAAATACACAAAATGTAGATTCTAGGTTGTATAAAGTTGTATGTTGAAGGTGTATTTTTATGTTATTATACAATGGTCTCTTTTCTTTTATTTTTAAGCTTAATTCATGTATTATCTTTAGGCAAATTTTATTTTACAGTGTTATTGATATATGTATTTTTCTTTTGTATGGATGGAGTTTACTTGTATTATAAGTTTATTTTTTACTGACTATAGTTTATTGTAAATAGTTTTCAATTTTTTTTAATATGTTATTAAAATAGGCGTTCGCCCTGTTCATCGCGTCGTCGGGCTCTAGCCCCTTAACCAGATGATGACGCACAAGTGGTCACTCAAAGTGTTGTGAAGCCTTTCGATCCTCCCACTACTTTTCGTGTGCCCCGGGGTGTTTAGGTGCCACTCCACGTCCAGCGCTTTCATTCTGTCCCGAATCGACACGTTATCAAACTCCCGACCACCATCCGACGATATCCGATCGGGTATTCCATAAAACTAGGACTACGTTCGCATTGCCCATAATACCGCGTCCGCTGACCTGTCCGTGATTTGACGTGCCATGGCAACTTATACTGAACAGGTCGATGGCCGTTACCCATATGTATCCCCTCCAGGTAAACGTATCTACTTGCAGGTCGACTAATGGCATGTCCGCCGTCGTGGTTTCCTCCTGTATTGCTTTCGGGGGGTATCGGTCATACTTGGTGTTCAAACAGACCTCACAACTTCCTATCACCTCTTGCACGGTTCGTTTTAAACCCCACCAAAAATATTTCCACCGCAGGGCCTGCATCGTCTCTGTGATCCCTCTATGATTTGTTTTACCCTGGTGGTAGGCGAGGGTCACGTCCTTCTGTTGTTCCACATCCCGTACGTTCCTAATCCCTGAACCATTCGCATGCAATAACCGTACGTTCTGTCCACTCCCAATTGTTCCGACCGCCAAAGGCGTTTGATCTTTTCCCATACCACGGCATCCCCAACGTACAGGTGATATGTCTTACCCGGCTTCGACGCGTCCTTGAGCGCCCTACAGATCTGGTCCTCGCCTACTCCCGGAGTCAACCAGATAGTCGTTATGGAGCTCCTCCTATATTTACCGTACTATATCTTCGTCAGCCCGGTAGTTCGAGTCTTCCAAATTATTTGTCGCGACTTATCATTAATTATATCCTTAACCTGCTTCATGTCCACCGGTCAATCACCTTCCGAACTTTCTCCTCCCGCTGCTGCCTCCATAGCGTATCCTTCCAGAATAATCTGGCCCTCGTCTGTGGTCCGGTGCGAGCTGATTGCTTTCCTCCACAGGCGTCCATGCCCGTAGAAATTGCCGAAGATACCCTGACGCCCTCCCCCCCTTGGACTTCCTCAATGACATTCAATGACCGTTATAGTGCGTGACAGCCAATCCGCCACCACATTCTCTTGTAAATTACCTCGAAATTATACTGGGACAATAGTTCCTTCCACAGGGCCACCCTAGCTGAATACTCCTTCAGCTTCCCCACCCACTGAAGCGGTCTATGGTTGGTCTGTATTTTAAATTTCCTACCGAATACTTAAGGACGGAAGTGATCCACGCCCATACTATGCCCAACAATTCCCGTACTAGAGCTCTGTACCGCGTTTCCGCGTTCGTGAGTCTGCGACTGGCATATGCTATTGCGAGCTGTTGGGCTCCACCCCCATCCTGAGAGAGTAAAGCTCCCAGAACGTATTCGCTGCTGTCTGTCGTAATTGAAAACTGTCGGTTGAAATCCGGAAATGCTAACACCGGTCCCCGCTGTAATTTTTCCATGCATTTCCGAATATTGTTTTCCATGGTCGGCGTTACTATCACTAGATTCCCCTTTTTTAAGAGGTTATTGATAGGGACTAAGTGTTCCGCCACTTCTGCGGAATCCCCATCCACTGGACCACATCTACTTTCTGCGGATCTGGCTTCACTCCATATCGTGTGCCCCAAGAACGAAATCTGCTGTTGCCCCAATATCGATTTCTCGGGTAATAGTGTTAACCCAAACTGCCGAAGTCTTTTGACCACGCTCTGCAGGTGTTCCTAGTGCCCGCGTTCCGTCTTACTAAAGACCAATAGGTTGTCCATATATATTTGGCACATGGATTCGTGAATTCTTAGTAATTCATCCATGAGCCGTTGAAAAGTTATGGGTGCGTTCTTAAGTCCGAAGGGGATCCTCGTGAATTCAAAATGTCCATGCTTGAAGGTAAAAGCCATTTTAAACCAGTCCCGAGGGTGCATCTCGATCTGATGATAACCCGCCTTTAGATCAAGAGTACTAAACACGGTCGCCCACCCAATCGATCCAAGATATCCTCAAACCGTGTTATCGTTCAGTTTCCGGTAGTCCACCTCTAATCTGTGCTTTTCATCGGTTTCCCCGTGGTGCGGATTATTTCCGTAATGCCCATAAGAGGCTGTTGTATGGTGACGTACTGTCCACGATTTTCCAGCTCGTCCCATCTAAGCGCCTGTAGGTACCTCCACTCTTAGACGTAAGTCACCCTCTCCCGCATTAAAGGGATTTCATGCACAGTTCTACCCGTCACGCCTAAAGCCTCTCCGTGCCAGAATTCCTCCATTATATCCTGTCTCCAATTTCCTCCCTGTGTAATCGCACCTACCTGTTTTCCTCCCAGAGTCTGTTGGCCCCCGAACCTTTTGTTCCCTATGCGGATGGTCCATCTGCCCCCTTTTCTCGATATCCGTGACCGCCCTCTAGTTAATAAATCATACCCCACGATAGCTTTATATTCCCGCGGCATTTTCACTAGTATATGAACCCGCAAGTTACCCTGGATTCCCCATACTTACTTAGGTCCATATCCACTTTTCCTTCCACACTACAGGGCCCACCCAGAGTGATTAGTTGACATGTACATACATGGAGTGTCCTCTCCCCATTGGTTAACCTCCTAAGCGCATCCCTGCTGAGGATGGTGAGAGAACTCCCGGTATCCACCAGTCATGCCACTCCTCTCACGTGGATGATAGGCAGACCGCTGTGTTCTCCCTTCACGTTGGAGCATACTCTGCTGCCACCCTTCTCAGATCTCCTCGTGTAATATTTCTCTTTCACCAGTTCACTGCCACCTGGTTCTAGGTTTCTTGACCTGTTTACTCATCCCCTCTTCCGGTTCTGTCATTAAAGCTTCTGAAGACTCCGACGACTCACTAGACGATTCGTCCGATCTGGGTTGCCAATGTCTTCTTCTGACTCTCTGGACGTTCACCTCCATAGGTTCTTCCCGGTCCACCTCTTTCCTCTGGTAGATGTATCGGCAATGTTTTGCGATGTTCCCTTCATAACCGCACTCGAAGCAACGCATACGGGGGCACCGGGCCACTGTTTTCCACAGCCATGACATCTTCTATCCTCCTACCGAACACCATTCCTTGGTCTGGTCTGGTTCGTTTTTCTAACTGCCCTGCCTCTATCTCTACCTATTTGCTCCCTCTTTCTCGACGATGTGCCGAAGTTTCTGGGGTGGGTGTAGGTTACTTTATTCTACCCTGGGTCATCTATCTCCATTCTCAAATCCTCCTCTCGTGCGCTGGTATCCACCATCTCCTCCGCGCATTCGGCAAACGTGCGTTTCCGGGGTAAGCCCTCCTTTTTTTTGTCTCCTTGGCCAACTGAATCTTCTAAATGCTCTATCTCCGAGCTTATTGATTCTTCCATCTTCTCTATAATCAAATTGTACTGGGCAAGTAATGTTCACGCATACTGACCGCTGGTCTTAGTAGATCGTTTTCTCTCTCTAAACAAGTGGAATATATCTTCTTCAGGAGTCCACCTGCCCTCACGGTATGCCTTCTGGTGAGATGTAGAATGAGGATGGTGTACGCATTTGTGGTGGCGTATGTAGAAAATTTAATACGTTATCGTCGTTTTAAATATAATTGTGCTGGAGATCAGCCTGACGAAAGCGGAGTAGATCTATATCGCATCAAGATTTCTTGGATTTTCCTTTGGAGAAGTAGTTTTGATTATATCATTGCTTGTAAATTTTGTTGGAAAGTTTGAACATTACGTTCTGCTAATCCATTGGTAGCAGGGTGGCATGGTGCAATAAACTTTTGGAGAATGGCATGGTCTGTGCAGAATTTTGTAAATGTTTCATTTTTAAAAATAGATGCATTGTCAGAAACCATTGTCTTTGGCAATCCATGAGCTGAGAATATTTCTTGAAGATCTTGAATTGTCGACTCTGATGAAGGTGCTTTCTTGGAGTTTCGAACTTCCAACCATCTCGATTTAGCGTCAACTAATATAACTATACACATAACATATAGTACTTTCCTTTCCAGTAAAATGGTTATCATTTCTTCTCTCTGGAACTGGATTAGTCCTTGGCCAATTGTAAACAACTCTCGTCCATCAGGTTTCTCCTATTTCTATACGTGTCTCTTCCTCTCTGGCGCTGGCGTCAATTAGTTCATGCGCGGACTATACGCTTCGTTCTTCCCCAGTTCTTTTGCCAACTATATCTTTAGTATACTGGATAGGAATTGCATCCGACTCAGTACATGGATTGTAGCCATCATCTCGCTGAGTTTATCGGTGATTCTGTTGTGCCAAGAGTTCCGCGGGGGATTATCAGTTGACTGTCTCGATTTCTTTGTCTCCCTAATCATCATAAATATGTCCTCTTCTGGGGCTCAGCGTCCTCCTCCAAACGCCTTCTTAAATCTTGCCTTGATCACGCCCAGGGTATCTCCTCTATACTCTGCAGACGACATCTGTATTTAATGCCTCCGAATCTTCGCTATCGAGCAGATTTTCGATATATTTTGCTTCAATTCGACTTATTAGTCGGTAACCTCGCTTTGAAAAGTGATTTAATTCTCCAGTCCGACCTTAATCCAATCTAGCGTCGTGGCATGAGCTTGCGCTAAAGAGACTTTGGGTAGTGGCTGAATTTCTTCCAGAGGTGAGCTGTCTTCAGATAAAGGTTGGTTGGTTGCAGCTTGAGGTAGGTTATTTTGGTTCCAACCCTCCAGGTTCAAAACTACTGCTCTCACGAATCTGGCCATATTTTTATAAAATGAAAGGAGAGAACTAAATCTAGACAAAAAAAAAAATTACTCCCGTATCTAAAGACCCGTATCCCGGGTTTTGGCACCACTTTAGCATCGGCCAAAGCAAAACGTGAAAAAGAGAGAAGAGGGAATAAGATATGACACGCTTGAACAGCAGTAAAATACTGGCTTTATTGGTTTCGGTATATCTCTTTATATACATTCGATTAGCTGACCTCGAAATAACACCTGACACAGTACTTAACTTTAAATATATATATATAACTTACGAGCAATTTGACTGAAAGGCTTGAAGAAAAAGGAAAAGAGGGAACAGAATTAAACCGCACGCTTACTAGAAAGATACTGTTTTATTATCTCAATGATGCTTCTTATAGACATTATTGATGTTTATTTACATGGGGAGTTAGGATTGGTGTTGTATACAGGCCGTGTCCAACCATAACTCCCCCCTACCAGTTTATGAACATGCCTCATAAACCCCAAAAAGGTAACAAAACACAAAAAAAAACTAAAGACAAACTAACCTATACACAAAAAACGAAAACTAAAAAAATACACTTTTCAACAACTAAAATTAATACTTGAACAATTTGAAAACTAATACAACTTGTCACTCCGTTCTTCTTACCATAAAACTTAGAAACACAAGAGAGAGAAACACTTTATTTATCTATGCTGCCTAAATACATTAGGTTGCTATCTCACACAGCATACTTATCAATCCGTAATCGGACATATATAAATTACACATACATGGTATAATCAGAAAAAAAACAGATACAATAATAAGATATAATAAACAATTTTTTACCCCCTACAGTTTCCTTTTACAATCCATTTCGGTCTGTACAACAAATACAAATGTTTCAATTCATTCCTATTTTTATTTCTCATTTCTACTCCTCCAATTTCACCCTTTCACAATTTCAGACAAACAAGTCCTCCATATCTCCTGGGTGCGTACAGCATCGCCGACGAGGTGTTAGCGGGGAGCCCAATGATGGCCTTGATACTCCGGTATATTGGTATCAATGCCCTCGAATACCGCAGGACGTATCTTTGTAAGGGGAGCAGTCTGGAGAGGGTAAACAAGGCCCGGGAACAAGTATTGGTTGACAACATTGATCTTTTGTTCCGATTTGAGGAGGCATGAGCTCACCAACTTATCCAGGTTATTATTTAACTTTGTCACCACCTCTTCTAAATAAAACTTTTGTATGCAAAAAAAAACAAAAAAAAACTTTTATTGGATGAGAAAACTCCAGATCCTATTGATTATACATTAAGGGGAACTTGAGTTGTTCTATGTGGACCGTCCTTCGTTTTTTAGGTTCTTTAATACACTCTATTGTTACTATATTATGGTCTGTAATTATAATCACCCTGAATGGCCCCTCATACCTTTGCGGCTCCTTACCCCAGTTAGAGCTCACTCTACGGTAAACCTGTGTCTCTATACCAATTTTCTCCACAATGTCACGTACACCATCGTTATGTCGCGCCACGCGTTTGGCTTTTTCCTTTTCGATTCCCTCTCTCACCTTGTCCCACGTTTTTCTCAGTGCCATCCCGTTACCGACGATCTCCTCTCCGTCGATCTATATCTATATAGATATAGATAATCGCGTTTGCGCCCTAAGTCTGAACAGAATTTCGAATGGACCGAATCCCGTTACCGTATGCACGGAGTGGTTATAGGCTGCTATATCTCTTATCATAGCCTCGTATGGTTCCAGGCCCTGGTTCGCCGTCGGTGTCTCCTCTTGTGTCGCCTTGGCTGGGTGTCGGTCGTATTTGCTGCTTAGGAATACCTCACAGTTGCCGATTATCTCCTGAATCGTTTTCCGCATATTCCACCAGAAATATTTCCGTCGCAGGCTTGGTAGTTCTCATTCAAGCCTAGGTGATTGGTCTTCCCTTGGTGGTATGTGAAGGTGACCTCCCTCTGTTGATCTCTGTCCTGAACGGTTTCCACCATTATTAGGCAACGAACGAAGTTTCGATCCATTCCGATTTTATCCACTCTCCAGAGGCGTTTTATCTTCTCCCAAACCACTCCATTCCTGACGTATAGATGGTATGTTCGCCCCGGTTTGGTTGGATCTTTCAGCGCTCGGCATATCTCATCATTCCTGACAGCCGGTACCGACCAAATAGTGGTGATCGAGGTTTTCTCATATTTAGCGAAGTCCATCTTCATGGATCCAGAAATTCTTGTCTTTCAAATTATTTGGTGTGATTTATCGTTCACCACCTCCTCTAGCTCTCCCATCTCCGTTGGTCTTCCCTCAGTGAAGCTTTCGTTCTCGGATGATGGCTCATGGTCGTTACCCGTCGTGCTTTGCGTTTCTTCTTCACCTGGCGTCCATTCTCGCAAAAACTGTCTGGCCTCTCCTGACGTCTGTGGTTGTTCCTCGTCTATTGCATTTACGGTGATCGCGCGGGATAACCAGTCAGCGACTACATTTTCTTTTCCTGGTTTATACTGGATTACGATGCTGTACTGGTTGAGCAGTTCCTTCCATCTGGTTACCCTAGCTGAGGACTCTTTAAGCTTCCCAACCCATTGAAGCGGTCTGTGATCTGTATGTACCCGGAATTTCCTGCCGAAAACATAGGGGCGAAAATGTTCTACCGCCCACACAATACCTAACAGTTTTCGCTCAAGTGCGTTGTACCTTATCTCTGGATCTGTTAACCGCCTGCTAGCGTACGCCACCGGTCGCTCTCCACCCTCAAAATCCTGCGACAGTACCGCCCCCGCGTACTCACTTGCGTCCGTAGTGATGATAAATGTACGTTCAAAGTCCGGGAATGCCAACATCGGTTCCTTCTGAAGCACCTCCATGCATTTTCTAATGTTTTCCTCATATCGGGCGTCACCTGCACCCTATTTCCCATTTTCAGAAGGTTGTTGATGGATACCAGATACCTGGCCATCGCCGGTACAGATCGTCTATAGTAATTCAGAGCGCCCAACAATCTCCTGATTCCCTTAACAGCCGTTGAAATCGCCATTTCCTGATCGCTTCTATCTTATTTGCGTCTGACCTGCCTCCCTGTTCCGATATTGTGTGTCCTAAAAAATGTATCTGGTTTCTCCCCAATGTTGATTTTTCGCTCGATAACTTTAACCCAAATTTCCGGACCTGATCGAACACCTTGTGCAAGTGGAACACATGTTGTTCCTCCGTTTTGCTAAAAAGGAGCAGGTCGTCCATGTATACCTGGCACACGGACTCGTCGATTCACCGTAAGAATTCGTCCATCAATCGTTGGAACGGAAATGGGGCATTCTTCAGTCCGAACGGCATCCTCGTAAATTCGTAATGCCCCCTTTTGAATGTAAAAGCTGTCTTATGCTGATGCCTCCGGGTGCATCTTGATTTGGTGGTAGCCGGCCTTCAGATCTAAAGTACTAAAGATCGTTGCCCTACCCAGTCTATCTAAGATATCTTCTAATCGCGGTATCGGGTATCTCTCGTCTACCGTGTTCTCATTAAGGCCCCGGTAATCAATTACTACCCTATATTTTTCTCCCTTGTCTCCCGGCGTGCCCTTCTTCCGCACTGCCCATAGGGGCCTGTTGTATGGGGAGGTACTATCTACGATGATACCCTGTTTTTTCAGGTTATCTAACTCTTCTTCCGAATATGCTGTCTAAGCGCATGTGGATACCTCCTCTCTTTTACGTAACTAATTTTTTCTTGTTTCAGGGGAATTTGGTACATTGTATGTCCAGTGGCCCCCAGTAACGCTCCCCCTCTAATCCCCTCACTTTCCTTTCAAAATAGATCGCAACCAATAATAGCCTGATTTTCACGGGGCATTATCTCCACGATATGTACCCTCAATACCCCTTCTTAGATCCCCCATTCTACTCCCCTTCTACTCTACAGGGCCCACCCAGGGTGATTAATTGACAATGACATACCTGAACATCCATCTAGAGTTTTCTCTCACCGCCGCTCTGCTTTCTCAGCGCCTCCCGCCACAGGATAGTGTGGGAGCTCCCCGTGTTCACGAGGCATCGCACGGCGCTCACCTTGATGATAGGCAGACCCCTGATCTCTCCTTCGATATTGAAAATCTCTAATGTGCCGTCGCCCCTCTCCTGGCACCCACCTCAACTCTCTTGCCTAGTTCTCCTTCCCTCACTTACTCGGCGCCATCTACTGCTTGGCGGTTTATTGCTCCGTCCTCCTCTTTCTTCCCCCTCTGTTTCTGAGGCTTCTGATGCTTCTGAGGTTTCACTAGAGGAGTCACTAGGTCCGTCTTTTCCACCGTATCCGCTGGAAATTTATTTCCATCGGTTCCCCTGGTCCAGTCTCTGCCCTTTTTTTATATATAAGGGCACTGTCGTGCTGAGTGGCCTTCATTGCCGCACTCAAAGCACCTAGTGCGGGGACATTGGGCTACCAGGTGTCCTGTTTTCTTTCCCTCCACCATTGCGTATACTTCCCTGGTTCGGACGCCTTTCTCTACCCGTGCCTCTATTTTTACCACTATCCATGGGTTCTCTTCTCTTCCATGGTGTTGATGGATTCCTTGTGCGGTGGTATGGTACTCTGTTCCATCCTCCATCATCGACATCGATCCTTGCATCCTCCTCTCTAGCGCTCTCGTCGATCATGTTTTGAGCACATTCCACGAAAGTGTGGTCCCGTGGTAAACCTTCTCTTTTATTCGTCTCCAAAGCTAGTTGCACCTTCATTATGGAGTCGATAAAATTCATCTTCCAACTGACAACATCCGCTCCAAGAGTCTCTCTCATCTTTTTTGTAGTCAGATTATACTGTCGCACGCTTACTAGAAAGATACTGCTTTATTATCTCTATGATGCTTCTTATAGATATTATTGAGGTTTATATACATGGGAAGTTAGGTTAGGATTAGTGTTGTATACAGGCCTTGTCCAACCATAATTTATATATGTATATATATATACATATTATACATATATTATAACTTAAGTATGAGCAAGAGTAAAACTTAAGAAAAAGAAAGAGGAAAAGGAATGTGACATATCATTAACGCTTGGACTGATGTAAAAGACTGTTTTATTGTTATCGGTACATCTCTCTATATATGTATTACTTGTAGGAAAAAATATATTTTGTAATACATATTTAGAGAAAAAAGAGCAAAAATAAAAATGAATATAAAGGAAAAAGAAAAAAAATCATATAGCTCTAACATGTAATTTAAAGTAATTTTACAATTAGTTTCAAAAAACAATTTTTGTAATACTTTTAAGCATACTATGTACCCAATGCATTTGTGTTGCGCAACTAAATGTTATTAATTATAAACAATTAAATGTTTCTCTCTCTAGGACTGCAATTTTTTTTTCTGGTTTCCTTTGAATCTATTCGGTGCTTATTTCTTTAATAAAATAAATGATGTAATTATTGTTGATGTTAATGAAACCTAACTTCCTAAATCATAATAAAATAAATTTTCTGTTGGTCATAGATCTAAGAAAAATCCTATAGAATAAACATTTTTTTCCGTCTGAGATCATAATGGGAATCGCTGAAATAGCCTACCCCCGGAGGGAGATTCTCTCTTTCGGAGGCGTACCGCGGGCCACATGCAATTTTAGCACAAAGTACAGCCGCGGGGTATCGGGGCTCTTTAACCCCCTTTTATGCACGCTCACTTTGTGCATTCATTCCGGCTTCCTTGAAAAATGGAACTCAGGGAATAAAAAGAACTTTGATATAGAAACAAAGAATAAAAAAGGAAAGGTTTGAGAAAGAAAAATTCATCGCTTGTTTGTGCCATAGAATAGATGAAGTGGGGATTCTGCCGGCAGCTATTGAATAACACAGAGAGAACAACATTAGACTGGTTGTAGGAAAGTGATATTGTTTAATGTTAGCATGCATATGAAATATCACCGCTGGAGAATATATATTGTTTATATACAATTAATTAAGCGTACTGCGACTGCGTTATTCATAGCTTATCGGATTGCGAATTAAATTACATGAAGTCATTGTGCGATGTAATAGCAGTAGAGAGAATATGGGGGAGCTGGTGCACCGATTTGAGGAGCCAATCAGAAGCCAGCATTTAAATGACGCCACACATGGCGGGAGATTTGAATTCAAATATTCGGCTCGACTCACCCTTAACCACCCACGTGGTCTGTCACGTGGTCTATCACGTGATCATTAGGCAGCCAATGGGAGG
>NW_027109766.1:0-313 GCF_000696795.3 Halyomorpha halys
GCTTGAGAATAGGTCATACTCTCCTCACGCACTCTCACCTAATCAGAAAACTGCCACCTCCAACGTGCAAATATTGTCGACTGACATTCTTACGATTAGACATATTTTCGAAGAGTGTACTCACTATTTGCCAACAATAAACAAGATAGGACTAACCCCAAATTTATCTGAAACACTCGCAGATGAGGAAGCTTTTAATTACACGAGTATTTGAATTTTTAAAAGCACATCGCCTTCTTTATAAATTATAACTCCTCTTCGATTTTTATGTTTTTATTTATTTTATTTTATTTTATTTTTTTAATTATTTTTC
>NW_027109766.1:3283-4911 GCF_000696795.3 Halyomorpha halys
TTTTAGTATGTATGAGATCATTCATTACTATTACCTATTGCCCACAACTGTGTGGCAGATTGTAATATCTATCAATAAATAAATCTGTCAATTTCAAAAAATATATATATATATAATTCTAAGGATATTCGTCACTTGTGTTAACTTGCTCTTTTTTTTTTAAGTAGAATTTGACTTTTCAATTGCTTTACCGCCAATTTGTTGATTTTAAGCTATAAATTAAAAAATAATAAATAATAAGAAAAGACTAAATTTAGCTAAAAAAGAGTAAAAAGTTGCAATTTTGTGCACAAACAATTCAAAATTAGCAAATTTGCCCAAATTAAAATAAGTGTTATCTGAATATCTTTTCTATGATTTGAATTCGTATCAAGGTTTAAAGGAATTTGAATCTAGGGGAAAAAATACCACATTGCCCGAAATTCTCTAGTTATAAACATTAAAGAACGAGTTAGATATCATCCTAAAATTTGACTTGAAGCTTACACAGTTGCCAGGTTAATATAAATATAATAGATAAAGGACCATAAACTAAGAAATATAAGACTAGACATAATAAAGTGTATTCCTGAAGAAGGCGGGTTCGATAATAAAATATAACTGAGTAAAGTCACCCCCTGGAGAAGTGGAAGGTTTTGGATTCCTGCGGCTGGCCTCCAGCCTTTAAGGCGCCCAAC
The DNA here is from genome assembly GCF_000696795.3 of Halyomorpha halys. NCBI lineage: Eukaryota > Metazoa > Arthropoda > Insecta > Hemiptera > Pentatomidae > Halyomorpha > Halyomorpha halys. The sequence continues at coordinate 3,961 of NW_027109766.1, forward strand.
TGATATACAACTATCTCCCCCTCTCCTGTTTTTCTTACCACTTTCCCGTTCCTCCTGTTTATTCCCTCTTACTTTACAACTTGGAATTATATAAAGTTGAATAATTTATAAGACGAAACAAAAGAAAAATAGATTAAATAATTCGATACCTAAAAAGTTGTAACGGCTAATGTGCAAGATATATGTGCTTGATGAACATTACTTAAAAAGGTTCTTAAGCTGGTTTGCGTGCACTTATGAAATATATTTTTGTTTACATTCTTAAGAAAATTAAAAACTTAAGAATTTAAAAGAAAAAAAATTTAGTCCACGAATCACACAACTTTCCATTACCATCTTCAGATGTAATTAATCCCGTCACTATATATTTCTTATAAATATATGAATGAAAACTCTGATTATAGTAATAAGTAACATGGAAAATAATTATTAAATTCCTCCATATTTTATATATTTATTTTATTTTTATACCAGATAACATGGTTGATATAACTTATGTTATATATATTTTTTAACAGTTGATTATGAGGGGGTATAGTCATACAAATGCCACCCCTAACTATACACAATGTTCTTATTAAAATTTTAAAAAAATAATAATAAAATAAATAGATAAGAATAATGCTTCTTAATAAAAGAGGAAAGTAAAATTAATAACAAAAAATAATGATATTGGTAAATTTAAATAAAACAAACAATTGCCTTCTAATAGTAAAAAGAAACAATTTAATTTGGGAAAGGGAACTTCTCTCTTCCCTTCTAAAAAAGAAACAAAAATAATAATAACAAGTAAATAGAGGTAGTGGGACTATGAATTAATTTTATATTTATTACAAATTTATAAAAGAATGTCCTGCAGCAGCCTGGGCTTCAGTCTTCGGGTTGAGGTTGGGTTTTCCAGGTTGTAGGTCACTGCTCCTTTAACTGTCGGCAACTGAGAGTGGAACTTCA
>NW_027109767.1:0-1584 GCF_000696795.3 Halyomorpha halys
TTTAAATAGGGCTGCTCACAATCTTATACTTATAACATTTAACATGGTAAAACATTTAACATTTAATACAACATCATGAATACCCCTACTTTCAGCCATGTTACATGTTAAATCGTTTTAACTTGGTAAAAGAAGGAAATATTTCTTCATTTAACATAAGTTTCTCCATTTAACACGCTTTAACATGTTAAACTAAAAATCGCGAATAGCCCTAATGAAGACCCTACCGTACCACGGGTTATAGGTCGATTCTCGTAATAACAAGAGGTCTTTATCCTTGATAAATTCTTTATATCTATCCAAGATCTCCCCCTTTATAATTTTGATACTTACCAGATCATTGAATAGTATCCGGTCAAACATTCCGAAGCTCTCCAATAGTTTTCTTATCTGCGTTACTCAATTATATTGTAAACTCGGACGGTTGTTGCTGTCTATCTGTAATAGCTTTAAAAAACATTGTTTCACGAAAGGAGTACATCTCATGTTAAGAATTTTTAGTTATCAGGACAGAGCTTGCTTTAAAATGTGATATCCCACAAGAATGCGGGCCACTTCTAGTCTTACCATAAAGTGTGGGGTTTCTTTCGCTTGTATATTTTCCAATTCCTCTATGTGCTTAAAAAAAATACAATACCAAACAGGAGTTAATTATAGAATTCAAAGTTTGGGCAAAGTTTTTAATTAATTAGAACACGGAGAGCACAACTATTCATCTTTTGACAGTTCTTAAACAATGCAAACTGAAAACAAACCTGTGGATGCAATACAAGCGGTCTTTGATTTGACCCCAAAAACTAACACTCAACGGGCCAGCCACAGGCCAACTTGTAGCAGCCAATCAAAATAAACCATCCACTTGGGCATGCACGAATTTGCTATTGTTTGACAAACTTGTATTTGCACCTTTATAGTCCAGGGGCATTTAGATGGGGTTGGTCTACTAAATAAACAAAAAAAAAAGTAATGAAGGATAATAAAAGACAAAAACTAGAAAAATCTTAGACTACTTTTTTTCCTATTTGAGTGGCATTTGTTTATTCCATACAGCCAACTATTAATTAATTATGAAGATATATTCTTTTTTCTCTTTCCACAACTTAAATTTTTAATTATTATTAAATTAATATACTCATATTTCTACGTTTCTTTGTATTATATAATTTTAAACTTTTCTTTTCTTGATTATGCTATTCTACGTACATATTTAATTAAACGTTTTACTTTCCACTTTCTTCATCACTTTATTTTTACTAATTTTTTGATTTTTTATAATTATTTACTTCCATCATTCTATTTATATTTTCTCTTTTAAATTTTTTTTTTTTCCTTAATGCCCCTTACTTTGTCACAAATCAAGTCATCCATCAGGACCTCAATGTCCCCTATGTTGCCGATTTGGCCAGAACCGGATACCGTTCCTTCCATGATAAACTTCCCAACCATCCAAATCCACTTGTTTCTAACCTGGCTTCTCCTTCATTACCTAATGATCTTCCTAGGCGTCTGAAAAGAAGATGGCCTCGAGATCTTCTCCTCTAGAAATGTTATTGGAGTTCTATCAGTGGGTAGATTCTCCACATG
>NW_027109768.1:0-5067 GCF_000696795.3 Halyomorpha halys
ATAGTAAAAATTCTAAATATAGAAAAAATATATCCATAAGAATCCTATATAGTCTTGCACTAGTATATTCCATTAAAATCTAAAAAACATACTCGACGTGCATGTCTATACAAAAATAAATACATTTAAATAAAGGTAAAAAATATATTTTAAAAAACTCTGCAAAGAACATGAGCCAGTATGGTTTTCTTTTTTTTTGTCGCTTTATTTTAGATTTTGAAAGTTTCTTTATCGACAAATTATCCTTTTTTCTGTAAATATATTTTGCGTAATGATCTATATTTTAAGTTTAATGACTTGTGGTGTGATAGTTAAATATACATGACCTTGTTGAAAAATAGGTTCGACCTAGGAATATTAGTTCCCATGAATAGGATAAAATAGTCAATGAAATTTTTATTGAACCATATTTTTACGAAATCCCAAATTTGACCTAAATCCGACGAGGTGCTTTTGGATTGTATGAGGATATAGGAAAATACGTTTTCGCATGTGTATGCGAGAGAAGTGGATGGAATAAGCTACAATTTATATGAGATTATGTCAATACAAATGCTCAAATATTCGAATAATTTTCGATTCTGAGTACATAATATTTTTTTACAATTTCTGCAAATATGCAAAGCTTCCCTCCATACCTTCAATAGTGAGGAAGCTATAGATTATATCTCTTAATCGAATCATAGTAATTATCTTAAATTCGTATATTTTATCTCCATCACAGCGTTTCCTTAGTAACGAATTTGAAAAATTATAAAGACCTCCATGACAAAATAAACAGCTTACAGAAGACCAACAAGTCTAAGGCCAATTATAGCCAATTAAAAACAATTACGGTTGAAAAAGAAAAAAACTTCCAACCATGGGAACATCTGCCTATGATAGTTAGCTCCACACCAACATTTTCAGTTTTTTAACGCCTTTTATCATATTAATTTTTTTTTCGTTTATTAGCATTTAAATATTGTTGATTTTCTGACAATCAATAAAAATATCTTTTTTTTTTCTAACGTCGTTCTCAATAAACAAATATGAAATGATTAGGTGGAATGACTCGCTACACAAAATAAAATAACAATAACCAATATTTACTACAATTTTAAAACAAGAAACAAAATAATAAAACATAATAATAGTAATGTAACTAAATTTTATTTTAATTCAACTATAGGCTTCAATACATTTTTTTATTAGCTTAGTCATAATTGAGTTTAAGCCTAGGATTAAAAGAAAGAAGTCTTAGAATTCTTTGACAGAGATAGACGGACCATGTAATGTTAGATTTATTGAGGCAAAAGGACGACTCAGCCTTCGTTGCTGTAAAATATGGCGCCCCAACACTCGATTTCACGTGATCAGCATCAGTCCTACAAGTAATTCTCTATTAACTGATTGATTGATAATAATTTATTTCATATGTTATGGTGTCTAACGAGGTCTCTGTTACTATAGAGAAGATTCTAATAGGAAAACATTATTTTTATTGAAAGAAACATATAATGTCTTAACCTTTAGAGATTGATTATTGCAATTCGTATTATTTTGATATTGATGATTGTTTGTTATTTAAGCCTGGCTTGTGAAAAAGATTAACTAGACATTTTTACAATTGCTGCCGACACTTAGAAAAAATACTGTAACTGTATTACTGAAAACTGTTTTTAGTGAATACCAGAAAGCTATCGATGTATTTCAAGGATGTAGTGATTTAGAACCGATCAAACTACTCTTGTAACTAAACAATTTCGTAATAAGAGTTTATTCTCTAAAAAAATAATTAAATCTGTATCGCTACAACCCATGAAGGGTCTGGGTTGCAGTACTTTGACAGGATGCACTGTCCTAGACCAACGGTTGTGCAAGGAAATGATTTGCTCAGAATCATGTTCGAGCGCCACATTTTTATCCAATTAATGGTGCCCACTTTATGAGGTTGGATGGACTCCGGAGGGCTCCCACCCACAAGGCTGACTCAATGGCTACAGTGAAACAGATCATAATTATCTGCCCAGCTGGATTCGAATCCGGGTCCTTAGAGTTAGTAATCTATTTCCTTACCAATGAGCTACCGACTCCCGATAATAAATGTAAGAATTAAATAATCTAATTGTAAAGTAATATATCTAATATTTGAAAGAAATATTTCATCGTAAATGTTTAACATTCCTATGAAGGTATGTGTTGAAAAACCGCCGATTAAATGTGGAATTCTCATCCCGGCATATTATCCATTGAATATAATTAACAAATATGTTATGTGTAATTCTTGTTTCAATCACGCAACCCATACTTTACATAAGGGAGTTGTGCGCGCTTATTTGAAATCCTGCTATAGTGGATAAAAATCAAGTCGGACAAAACAATAGGCCCTGCAGAACCCCCGTTGCGACATGGACTCGAGAGGCTATACATACCTAAGCCCGACGTTCTAAGTAGCTGTTAGTTCTTTGCCCTCCAGTTCCGAGATGCTATTGTGCGTTACGCATTCATTAAAACACAATCGTTACATTAGGCATGCAAATAAAAAGACAAGTTGTATAACATGACCTCTAGAAATGTATAACTTCGTTCAATGATAAAAACATATTCATAAACCGTGTCTCAAAAGATTTTGTTGGAACAAATCTAATTATTCACTTAACTATTTAAAATATATATAATGCAATTCGACCATGAATTATTTATTTAATTTTAATTTTTAAAAAAATTGCATAGATGTTTGTATTTGAAATTAGATGGTTACACTGTCAAAATGATACTTCTTAAATTGACTACTTTGTAAAGAGAGTTTAATAAGGATCTTTATGATTAAATAAATCTTAAAGAAAACTATCGTTTTTATTTAACGGAATTTAAGTACATTAATATTTTACGTTGGTCGGTTATTTTCATGTTTTATTCATAATCATATAAAGTTTACTATATTATATAAGAGCGATATAACTGCTGAACTCTCTCGATCTTTTAAAAATTATCTAAAACGAGCAACAATTTATACTAAGTAATCTTTTTTTTCATTGAATTAGTATTTATTTACTTCTTAGTACAAGAGCTCGGTAAAAAAAAGTCAGTCATTTCACCCCAAGCTTTACTAGTCAAAATATTTTTAAAAAATAATTTTTCGTCCAGAGTAACAACTTTAACCTACAAAATTAGAAAACCTAATAGAATAGCATTTAAAGTAGACTAAATTTGCTAAAATATGAGCTGTGCTAGAGCTGTTTACGTTTAATAGTTCCTGAGATACAGTTTTTTAAATAGCAATTTTTTTCATGCTGTAAAATCAGTAGTTACTAAATTCACAATATGTCAGGGTGGCATAAACCTAAAAAAGAAAAAGTTCACAAACTACGTTATGTAGATAGTTTAGAAACACACTAGTTGCTAGATGTGGAAAGTTTAACTATGAATTTTCAAACGTAGTTTTAGTTACTGTTCATTCTGACAGTTAACCATTATGAATAATAACAACGTTAAATCCTCAATTAAAAAAAAAAATTAAGTAAGAAGTGTTGATGTTTGCATTATCACATCAACAAAAACTCTCGTAATTAAATTTAAGACGATCATAAAGTGATAAATATAACAGATATCTGTTAGACAAATATATATTATGTGGGAAGTACCATAATTTATTTTAATGTCACAAATCGTCCGAAGGACTTGCTGATTAAGCACTTGTTTGCAAGATTCCATCAATCTTCTACTAAAAAAAAAAATATGGAAGTACTGCGAACAGAAGTAAAATAATATATTAAAATTTTATATATAGTACGTTTGTATAGTGAAATCTATTAATGGTTTAGATAGGTTTACCTCAATGTAAAAATTATTTTAACCAAATTGACTCCACCATTATGAAAGAGTTTAGGATGGGAACATTCTATACAAAAATTACCACCCCTTACGTATTTCCTCTAACAACCATAAAAGTTTAAACTATTCACTATGATAATGTGATTTTAGCACTATATTTTTCAATTTACGTTTCTCGAGCTCAGTGTAGTATTAAGATAAAACTTTGAATTATAATTCATTACGAAGAGGAAGGAATACTGAACATTTCGCTCACTAACATATATGCATCTCCGACTTTCAAGATATTTTCAATCAAATGTTTAAAACTATCATTCTTTTTTTAACGCTTTTTTTCATTGTTTATCTCAAGATACAATTTTGAATTATAGCTCCTAAAAAAGACGAGCATTCCGTATTACAGCTTAAGGTAGAAGATATTAGTTTCATAATGATAATAATAATTAGCTTAGAACAGCCATTTTCGAAGTAAATTAAAGTAGAAAAAAAATTGTATTGTAATTGGATAGTAGATGCTTAAAGGAGCTCACTCGATTGGATCGGCACTGCCGGGGTTGTTGAAATATTCGAATCTCCTGTTACAATATAATAATTTCCCTGCTAAAATTGAGCAGTGGTCACCCCCCCTCCTCCCACTACTCCCGTTTCATCTCACGTCGCGAAATCAATTTCCTCCTATGTTTTTGTTTTCTGTAGTTATCGAACGTCTGTAAAGAAGTTTCATTTCCAAATCTATTTTATTATATAATTTTAAAAAACGGTACATAACACCTCATGCAGTCAGTGTCTTGGGTTCAGTGCTTAGTAAAGATCTCTCTTGAACGAAATGAATAAATTAACTGCAACGGACGAATTTGAACCTGGATCTCAGATTTATAGGACCAATATCGTACTCACTGAGCTGTCCGTCTGTCTTAAAATCCTTAAATAAAAATTATTAATTTCGCTGAATTCATAAAGATTCATTTGTTATTATATATTGATTCATTTTTTATTAATGACAAGTTAATGAATATATATTTTTTTTAAATTTTGTTTTTATACCAGATCGGCCTGGTGAGCCTTACATGGTTGATATAACTTATATTATATATATTTTTTAACAGTTGATTATGAGGGGTTATAGTCATAGAAATGACACCCCTAACAACATAAAATGTTCTTATTGAAAGAAAAAAAAATAATAATAAAATAAATAGATAAGAATAATGCTTCTTAATAAAAGAGGAAAGTAAAATTAATAATAAAAAA
>NW_027109769.1:0-7885 GCF_000696795.3 Halyomorpha halys
GAGAAGAACTTGAAAAATAAATTTTTATTTTAACAATAGAAGGGTTTGCTACAAAGAGGAGTAAACGTCATTCTGGATTCGGAGAGTTAGGATATAGGAATGAATTATTTTGTGACAAAAAAAAAAAATCTTTTGTACCAAAAAGTTGCTATACTTTCATTCAAGAGACGGGACACCCTGTTTCTTCAATTATAAATGTAAATTTTCAATGTATAACAATCATCTCGAAGTTATCTTTTTCACTGAAAATATTGCTGATATTTTTTACATAACTTGAAATTTTGAATTTTTAGAGTTTTATACAGGATGATACTGACCATCTTCTCCTTTTAAATCCTAAATTATTTTAGAATCAATATTTAACATATAAAGAATGATTTTATGGAGTTATTCAGGCAACTGAAAGGCTTAGATATAGGGTTAGTGAAATTATAAAACTAATTAGCACCATGGAAATCATTTATCAGACTGAGCCAATTGCACCCACATAGTCAAACTCATATTATAGCAGATGTTTTATTTACACATTTTTCGACATTCTATTGGCTTTGTAGGTAAAATATTTATTTTTTTTTCATAAACTTTTTGGGTTACCAACTATATATAATAAGTTTATTTCCGGAAATGTGTTTTAACCTGAGTATTTCTCCTCATACCTCCATAAGTTAATTCTCAAATCCATTCATAGTTTGTATTTATCCGTTTCTAATAGTGATGATGTGTGAGATATTTGATTATTTCAAACAAACTAAATTGAAGGTATTGTACACTTTATCTAGTGTATCATACAATACTTTCCCTATTATATATTTCTTTTATAGGTAAATGAAAGTAAAAATTGAAAACGTTAATTGAAGTGAACCTGGCTTATCAGTTCACAGTGTATATATATATACCCTAACTGTGTTCCACATGTTTGAAAAACCTATCTGATGGTAAACCGAAATTTGGATTATAAACAATATATACAAAAATAAATTATTTGTTACAAATAAAATTATATTTAAAAAATAATTACCATATTAAAACTTAAAATTGATTATTCAAATTTTAATCCGATATGACTATTTAAAATTAAATATTTTAAATTTATTTCACCTCCTGACATTCCTTCCATATTACAATTTATTTATGTTTTTTATCTTACCTTTACGTTCAGAATGACCCAGTTCCTTCGAATCCCTTTACCCTTTTTTATTCGTTGACCAAACTGTGCCACAGTTACACTAGTTTTTAAAACTTGTGACTCACTAAATAATATAGAGATGGATTAGGCATCGAAGGGGGGCCGCAATATCCCCGCAACGTCCAAAAGATAAATAAAGCACCATTTTGCTTAAATTGTTGAGTTAAAGGCAAGATATAAAACATTTTCAATGATATTTTAACAAATTAATTCAGGATTAATAACCCAAAGTAAAAGAAAATAATAATCTTTTTTATCAGAAAAGGTATGTAGGAATAGGTCCAGACAAGCTGACACCATTTGTAAATTTAATTGAACCAACAATTATTTATTGATTGGCTATCCAACAGGGGTAACGAATTATCCTTTGTCTACTTCTTAATGACCACTTAATATTCATAGCTATTCTAAGAAAGCACATTTTCATGACTGAATAATTGACATGCCAATGATGCTTTCCTTCAGTTTGAGTTACATCATTTCAATTTAAATAAAGTGTGTCTATAGTTGCGGTATTCCCCATGTGATGTACTAATAAATATAAAAAAATAAAAAAAGAACCTATCGCAACAACTTATTAAAAAAACAAAATTAACGAATTAATTGCAAAAAAATTATCTTGCTTCAATATTCCTATTATGTAGCATTTCGTATTTTCCTCATATCAGATCATTTTTGATCCGTTTTATGATCCTTGGAACACGATTTGAAACTTTTCCGGATGCCCGATGTATAAAGTTTTTCCTACTACTTTAGGACAACTCCAACGGCCTCCTTCACCTCGAATATCCTGTAATTTATATTTCTTCCAAATCCTACAGTTAAATTGGCGTTTCTTAGGTTAATTATTTTACCAATAAGTAATACAATATTTTATTTTTCTTCAAGTAAGAAGCTATGCTTACTTGTAAAAAGCACAATAGTTCAATAAATCTCTTACTTTATATTTCGGTACAGTTTTCTGATTATATTTACTTTATATTTCGCTCAAATGACATGATTTTTAGTCATTCAATCTGTTATTCTATCTTGACTTACTTACACTCGATGCCTAAACTTCTCAACTTAATGGAAAGTGGGGGAACTATGCTGGGTTACTGGGCGCACCATTATAACGAAATTTCTAACAGTAACAAACACTCTATTTAAAACTTAATTTCCGTATTCAGAAAAGTAATCTACAACATCGCATTGGCTTCCAGCCAAACCTACTATATTGGCCATTAGTAGTAGCAAGTGTAGAATTAATAGGCCTTTAGCAATTTTTTTTTTAATTTTAAATTAACTATTATTAATTATAGTCAATGGTTCTTTATAAACATCTATATATGTAATACTTATGATGCTAGGTCCTATCATTTCGGTAGGATAGTGCAATTTATTTTGAAGCATACAGTTGGATAACTGAGCACTATGTTGATTTATGATATTTTTGAAGAGGATGAATATTCTATCATTTTGGACATGGGCCATGGATCTAAGCAAGTAGTAATCCAGTAGTAACAATACGTAGCCAGTAGTAACAATACGTAAACAGTAGTAACAAATAAGTAGCAAGTAGTACGAGGTCTGAACTATATGGTGGAAGAGGCCGGAGTTCAAACCCTTGAAGGTCTTTAAAATTTTCTTTGTTTCAACGGGAAGGGATTGCTGATTGCTGAGGAGTAAGCTCGTGAGGGACCAGTCTACTGTTCTTTTTCACCTTTCTCGTAGAGAGTGGATGGCGACTAGCAGTATTGTTTGACACACCACACTCCCTGGCAAGTTCGCGAGTACTTGTGGACGGATTTTAGTCAACAGCTTCTTGCAGAACCCCATCAATAGCCATTAATGGTCGTCGGAAGCCTTTCTTCCTTTCCAACGTCTTATCACCAATTAATTTTTCAAACCAACGCCGAGCACAGCGCTGAACAAGTACACCTTCCTCTTCATAAACCCACACTGTCATGTTTCTTCTTTGAAAAAAAATAACTAAACTGGGGCTTTTTTTGATGAAGTCGAATGGTATCAAACAAGCTTAGAGTAGGTTCTTAAGTGATTATTAAGTATTCGTAAACATTAATTAGGATTAAAATATTTACAGTACTTTGAAATCTCGAATTTGATAAAACTGTCATTTTTTTTATAAATCTATTATTATAAATGTAAAAAAAAATATTATTAAATCTGCATATGTATCTTTATAGTAATTATATATATAGCACTTTACATATGAAAAACTAGTTTAAAAGTGTAATCCCTCCTTATTTACTACCAACGCACAGTTAACCTACAATAAGTGCACAGTTACTCGACGTTTGGTGAACCGTATGCAAATGCATTATTACAGATTTTCAAGTTCTCGATTGTTCATAACCCACTGATTTATTGTGTCTCCACAACCACTATGTTACCTCCACACGGGATACTTAGGTTAAACTAAAGTTATTAATTGAAAAACAAAATCATAATCGCCTTAAATCAGTTAATTAATAGTGATTGGAATTCTGGATCATATGCTATAATTCACCACATTTATTAATTTTAGGAAAAGAAAAAAATGGAATGAAGGATAACTTTCCTGACCATTTTTGTTGTTTGCTTACACCAGATTGTGTCTGCTTTATTTGATTTTTGTTAAGGCCACGTTGTAAAGAAATTATTTCCGAATTCCCTTTGAGACCAGAAACATATTTTTATGTTAAATCAAATTTGGATAAATGAAAGAAAGACTTTTGTCAACCAATGCCGCCTACACAACATATAATGTACTGATAATTACATTTTTATATATTTTTGTAATCGACAATATAGATACATAAGCTAATAAAGAAATAAAAAAAAAAAAATTGACAAAAAAATAGAACAAACAATCAATAAAAATCAGAAGATTTGAAAATATAAGAACATTCTTTATAATTTGATTCTATTAAATTTATGATTTATTTTCTCTAATAAAGAAGGAATTGATGTAATAGGTAACACATTTGCCATAGTTGAATGCAAAGTGCTTTTATAATAAATCATAAACCTTGTTATAATAAATTATAATGATTCATGTTACACTCTGACATTAGACTACTACCTATTTTTATATAGATTATCTTTAACCTACAACATGATGTTATATGCTATCTAAACGAATGTTATAGTTTGATATGACAGTAACAACAAATTGTAAAGCAATAAACTAATAAACTGAACAGTCTTTTAAATTAATGGTTCAAGATTTAACTGTTCATAGTGACTCTAACAAGAAACGTGAAAATTAAATAATGAATTATTAACACTTCCACAACTGTGAAAGGTCGCAGATTTTTTTTAAAAATTACATTTATATTAAAGGATTTATGTTTATACATACATTTATAGCATTAATAATAAAATGATAAATCCATAAATGCTATTTATACGCCATAAAAGTAAAATAGAAAGGTACTTATATTATAAAATAAATCCATAAGGATTAGTAAGAATAAAAAGATATTTAAACACCTTTTAAATGTGAAAAGAAGAAAGGGTTTCAGGATAAGACTTTCTGATTTTTTCAATCAGAACCTGCCGGGCCGTTTTTAATTCATTTTTTCCTATTAATGCCAGCAGCGAAATGATTGGACGTTTCAACTTCTTAATTAGCAAAGAGGGAAAATGAAAAACTTGATAAAGTAATAACTCTTCTTTCCCCCGGAGCTTTTCTGTTTTCATTATAATGTTAAAGGGGGTATTGATAATGGCGAAGCGCAAGATAAAAAAATAAAAAGTTGGATCAGAAAAAAAAAAAAAAAACACTGAAAATGGTGAACTCGATGAAGGAAACCACAATGGTGGACTTAATTAACTTTGGATAGATTACTTTCAAGCCTTTGTCCAGGAGAGCATTAAGAATCATTACTGCCCTTAACGAAAGAAGTCGAGTTTGGCCTGCGACTATGAATTTTTCATCAGTTTATGTAACAAAAGAAAGCTTTTTGTAACATCTTTAAATGAGCATCTTGGGCCCTGTCTGTGCTTTTTCAACCACAGCAACAATTATCTTTTCGCATACTAAACAAACCAAAATTTTTAATCATTCTCCATATATATATTTTTCACGCAACGCTGCCTAAAAAAACGGGGATTTATTTTTAACTACTAAAAATAAAATGTAGTTGAAAGATATACCCTAAATAATTTTACGACAGCGATCTCTCCTAGTTAAGCAGTACGATATGATAAAATTTTAAATTTGACACGTGTTTTTTTGTTTGGAAATATCCCCACGTTTTCCAAATTTCTTATTCTGATGGTCCATGACCATTAATGAAAACTGGCATTGTGGGTCGAAACGTTGGCAATTGCTAATGGTTAAAAATTATTTTTGTTATTCTTCTTCACAACCCGGACTATTTTGTAATAAAGTTTTATTAAATATATTACTTAAAATAAAATAAAATCCTTAACAAATCGTAAACCATTATTTCATCGACCGTTCCAAATACATAGTTCATGCATAGTTCATAATAGCAAATGAATTATCGAAAACATGAAAGATAAAATGAGATGTAATTTTAAGATTAGATTCAATGTAAAAATGCAAAAAAAAAAGCTACATAAAAGAAACATCTCAGAATTTAAAAATAAAACAAAACAGCATACGTCAAATACAAATATGTATAGAAATAAGTGTTTATAAATAACAAATGTTTAATATGCAGTAGTACATTCAATTTGAATTTGACAAAGATTTCCTAGTGAAAACAAAATATGTTTATGATTTTTCATATTTATTTACTAACCCATATTTAACTTATTAAGATATGAATCAATACCTTAATAAATAACTCAATAATTTAACTGGAGATAAAAACAAATATTACTGCAATAATACAACAAAACATTGCCCTGCCAAATTCCGAGGGCATGGAGCAAGTAAATCTCTAATGGACAATAGTTTTCAAGGATATTTGTTGGAGTTATTACTTAATAAAACATAGTATTGCCCTTTCGTACCCTGGGCTGTTTGCTCTGAGAAAGGGTCAGCCTAACAATGTGTATCTAGGGTTCAGTACGTTAAGGGTCTCCTTATTCTGAAAACCTATAGCAGCGGCGGTCACCGATTGAGTTACAGCGGGTATTATGGCACAACAATTACCGAGGAAAGTGAAAAAATAGAAGACGTCACCGTGGCGGCGAAGACGTCACCAGATAAGCTATATTCTATTACCCATGTGACCACCCAATACTAATGTCTATAATTAAAATATTATTATATCACAGCTAACACACTAACCATAATTGCCCCTCCACGGATTAATACTGAAACTTAAGAAAAATATATATGTATGTTAATCACTAGAAAAGGTCTCTCAATTTAAAAGCCCCTTTTCCAAACTAATTTTAATTATCATTTTAAAATACAATCGGGATGCCTGAAATACAGCCCGGACAGGTTCCGATGTATACATGTACTATGTATGTGCACCTATGTAAAACTCATCAAAAGTTGTAAAAAATTAATAATTATCACTAAGTCTAAAACCAATTATTTAAACAATATACAACTGTAAAAACTAGCCAAAATGGTCCTCTTTAAAAAGAATTCTACTATGCAAACAAGACAATAATTCATCAATCGATATTACTGTGAAAATAAGGCAGGATGGATTCCTGCTTATTCTACTGTGATTTACAATGAGTTTCTACTTAGAAACAACATACATCATTTTGAATGACAACCCATTTGTATTTTAACAATGAAAATAAGTTGGACTAAAAAAAAAGGAGAGTAAGAAAGTAGAGCTAGATTTTGTATTGTTTAGTAAAAATAATTTATTGTATTGGTTTCGTGTATTTATCAGTAAATTGCAATTAAACTACAATAACAATTTCTCTAATAAACTAAAAAAGATATGAAATATATCAAGAATAAAAAAAATATTACACATATTAATAATAAACATTCAGAGGCTTTAACTACAGCTTTGGTTACAAGAAATGATCTTACCGTTAGTCACCCACCCAATTTTAACATTCAATTTTTCCATTAACTAAACCCAATGACAGCCTTGAAGAAATATCTTAAATTGCCCTAATGGTGTTTTGAAAACGCATAATAAAACGCTGAATATCCTACCAAGAAGATAATAGGAATCTGTTATTACCGGATTCTAAACCTTGTATACTCTAAGAGAGAATCCAGGGTTAATGTTGTCGGTATGCCCCAAATTGAATTCTGTGAACTTTCTCAAATTAGAATATATACTTCTGCCTGAAATAAAAATCTCCAGTGAATCCATTTACTAATGGATATGATTTCATCTACAGAAACATTCCATTGATAGAAAAGCAATGAGAACAATGTTATTTACCCAGTCACATACTAAATGAACCTAACTGCTTACTTATTTCTTTCTTACTTTCACGACTGGGGTTCTCATACAGATTGTTCATAGATAGTAGGTTATCACTAAGAATCGGATTTTCGAGCAATAGCACCTTTTGTTGCCTATCTTCAAATTACACTAATTTTATTTGTATGTTTTGGGGTTTCTTCACAAATTTGCATGATTTGAGTTTTTTTCGCACAAAATTATTCTTTTTACTCATTTTGGGCCAAATGTTTATGTTAGTCGCACAACATTTAATGATTGAACTAAATTTCTCACACTATATTTATATTAAACTTGCCAGTAATTATTCATTTCAATTTATTATTTTATCCTTATTTAATATATAGTTAAA
>NW_027109769.1:9234-10783 GCF_000696795.3 Halyomorpha halys
AATATTGTAACATCATAAGTTATTACCAAATATCTATCTGAATGACTTCTGAGTTAGGTGATTATTCTACCTAACATACCATCCATTCATCTAAATGGCATTTAGGCAATAGCAGATAGGTGATGCATGGCGTGACGTCTAAGCGGTGGATGTCGTTTTGTGCCTAAGGGATAGCGTTCCAGGTCTGTCTGATAAGCACTTCTTAGGAGTTCTCCTCGAAGTGCATCCTCTTCTCAAGCCCGTCTCCTTGGTTCTATGTCTGTACCAGCTTCTCTGCCGGCCAGTTCCCCTCTCCTTCGTAGAGGCGTTACCTTTTCTGAATCTTATTTCTCATTGGCTATCATTAGTCACACCCAAAGAGAATACGATACAGGGGGCTACAAGTGTTGTATATAAACTATAATAGACCTACTCACTGACAAATTAATAGGACCATATAGAATGGACATTTCACAACTAATAAATAAACATTACAGGTAACCTTAAAATACCAAAGGTAGTAAAAGGTAATACCCAATACGATTTATTCTTTTTCACATAATAAAGCATTCACTTATTAATTGTTTTTTCTGTTATAGAGGGATCGAGAAAAAAATACTGACAAAGCCAGCAGGCGATACCTGTTATAATAGATTTATTCGGAAAGCTCTCTTCAACACGTGGTATCCATTGACCAGCAGCGAAAACTGTCTATGTTGACAGGTATCCTACCCGGACAGGCAGACGCACACATGGTAAATATTTTAATAATATCGCAGGGATTATTACATATTAGGTAAATATTTTGGATTTTTACTTTACATTTTTCTGTTGTTTTTTTTTTTTTTGTTTTTTTTATTGCACAAAGATTCGGTTTCTAGTTATTCCAATTGAACTAATCACACCATACGCTAAAATCTATGGAATGCGTTATAAACGTTCATGGACTCGCGTCTGTACAGATTCTCTAAAGATGGTCAAATAGATAAAAACAACAATCAGTCCAACATGAGCGAATATTGGTCTGATTAATATGAATATACATATACATTTTTAATTAAACTTTTCTTCATTCAATTGTTACTTATTAATTTTTTAGATAATGATATACTGCTACGTAAATACACAACCAAAAAGGTAGACAGAAGAACACGCTATGCGCGATTGTACGGAAGATAATTATTTGAAAATAATAATAACTTTCTTAAAACTCTTCAATTAGGAACAAAGTTTAAGGTTTGTACTCAGTGTAGTTTAGTTTTTGTATATGTTTAAATAATGTAGAGAACATTTACAAAGTGAAATTTGATTTAAAAAAGGTTAGGTAAGATTTCTATGTGTTAATATTATATATTAAACAATAAATTTGATTATTCAAGGAGTTGGGTGTATTGGAAATACTATGTATACTGTCGTTGATCGGGATGCCAGGGTAATAACTGAAAGCAATAATCCAAGTAAATTAATTATTTAACTAAATAGTGGTAAATAGAGAAATAATTTGACTGTGATTTTTAATGTATTTTTGACATATTAGATGTAAATGTTTTGACCTGGGCAGAATAGCCTG
>NW_027109769.1:10833-25553 GCF_000696795.3 Halyomorpha halys
TTATTGCACAAAGATTCGGTTTCTAGTTATTCCAATTGAACTAATCACACCATACGCTAAAATCTATGGAATGCGTTATAAACGTTCATGGACTCGCGTTTGTACAGATTCTCTAAAGATGGTCAAATAGATAAAAACAACAATCAGTCCAACATGAGCGAATCAAGAACAGCTAATTCAAAAATACTTTGATTGTACTGATCCGTATCGATATTTACTCGAAATTATTCGTATCCTATCAGTATTTACACTAGTAATATTACAGAATGGAATGGATAGTTCAGTGGTAAGGTAGTGTGCTACTAACTCATAGGAATCTTCAGAGTCCAGTTCAACATCCGATTCTTTATTTCATAAGGTCGTTCTGTAATTCCTATTTGAACAAAGAAAATTTAAATTTAAGTAACTTTTGAGAAATAGATATTTTAACAAAACGTAATACCCAATACGATTTATTCTTTTTCACATAATAAAGCATTCACTAATTAATTGTTTTTTCCGGTTTAAAAGGAACCGAAAAAAAAAAACTACTGATAAAGCCAGCTGGGGATACCTGTTATAATAAATGTCGAAATGAAAAAAAAAATAAGTTACTTTTGAGAAATAGATATTTTAACTTTTGACTGAATACTCCTTATCTCAGAGATAAATTTTATCAATGAAATATTCACCCATTAAAACTTGAAAAATGAAGTTTTTTTTTTATAATTGCAAATTCTCAACCACTTAAAAAAATATACGGTAGTCGCGTCAGAAGCAATGATTTACTACTTACTAATAACTGATATGAATTGTATCATGGTGTGAATAAAATTATATTCATAACCATTTATACAATAACACATGGTTAAGATGCAAGAGATTATCTTTTTATTTTTTATGCAATCCCTATCTTAGGCTCTCAAATCTGGTCACATCAATATTTTTTCTCGTCCAAAGACAGTAGACTTGTTGATCCCCTCTCGTAACACCATAAGTCAAGATGTTATCCGATACAAAAGAAAAACATACACCAAAGACAAGAAAAACTCTTTTCTTGGAACAGACCCGAGGGGGCTCGCGACACACCCACGGAAGTTTAACAAAGAGTAGGTTGTTGGCAGTCCTCCCGTCGGTCAAAGAGACTTTCTCTGGCCCCACCTTAGGGCTTTCGACGACTTCATATTAATATGTTTTTGTGTACAAAATAATTACAGCTTGGAGTAACAACAACCTACATCTATTTTTAAAAAATTCTAAATGTTTCGTGATTACAAGGAAAAAAAATTATGTTCTCAGAAATGCCCGTAACTATTGCTTTTTTTTACTCCACAAAACCAGAAGTCAATTCTGAATTTGTATTATTTTAAAGCCAAAAATATGAAGTCAACTAATTTTTTACTTTATCCTCACGTGCTTGTATTTCCAAGGTGTCCCGTAAGTATTCAGCAATACTTTAAGGATGTTAATATAAACCTCAAAACAACTTAAAAGTTCACGTAGGTAATAGTCCGATTCACTACTTAAAATTTAATATTTTAATAAGGAAGCAATAACTAAAAAAATATTTAGTTCGGGTAATTGTAAACAGCATAGTAAATTAGACACAATGCCGTTCATTTAATAAGAAAAAAAATTTTCTTTAAGTTTTCTTATTCGAAGTCCTAAATTATATCCACTTTTGAGTAAAAGAATATTAACTTTCAGGAATGAATGATATGTTTAGTCTTAATAATGATTTTGCAAAAGTCATAGTTGTCTTTTTTATTAAGAAAATACTTTAAATCATTAGTGACCAGAAACTTATAATTAATAACCAGACTTACAAAGGGAGAAACAAGACCACCGATGAAAATGCCGCGGTAACTATCTCCTTAAATCTGTATTACTACACGAAATATTAGGGCGGAGAGTCAGCAAGATTTATGAAAACAATTACTCATATTTGATTTAAGGTTCCAAGCTCCCAAGTGTTCAGGAGGCAATGATGTGCTGAAAAGGGCAGAATTATTTAGAGAATGCGATACAGAGTCGCCGCCAACCCGTGAAATATGGACCAAAAGGTGTGCCATGAAATATTACCAGGAGATCCGAAAAATTTTCTAGGCACTCTATATTCCTATGAGGTGAGTTATGGACTAAGATGGGGTATTAAACTGATCAACCTCCTTACAAAGTGGATTTTTAAGATAGTGCGCTCATGTTGGCAGCTCGGAGATTCTTTTCTATTATAAAAGCTTTGTATTTCTCCCTATATTTTAGATATTTTATTCAATTCAAACTGCAAAGGTATAATAAATTCGTGATCTTTAGTGTATTCATTTTTCTGAAATAGGCAAAAAATTTAGGTCCTACATTTAGAGGAAACCTAAATAAAGTTGATTAATTATTTTCCTTTGTCGGAATCTCCCAAGAATGTATCACTAAAATGGTTATTAGCGCCAAAACCTAAATAAGAACGGAACTCGTAGAAACGAGCCGAACGAAATGTTGGAAGAATTCGAATTTTTCTGGACCAAGTTCGATTTTGTGACTTTCGATTCTATTTATAGAAACTGATAAATGATTTAAAAAAAGATTTTTTGATTTTTAAAAGCAAAAATTTTGACTTTAATTCATAGAGAACGTTGAAAAAAAGTTGATTTTAAAATATGGACACATGAACTTTTAAAATTCCACTACTCAATTAACATATATTTTTAATTGATTGCAAACAATATTATATCTAGTCTAGAAATAGCGATTTTCTAATACTCAATTAGAATGATTTAATAAAACCGTTATACTGGGATTTTTGAGCATCATTAAAAAAATCATTGTTATAAATGACTCATGAGGTCCACAACGCCTCCTCAATTGGGTACCCTTAATTGGGTAAAAATCTGGCGGTCGAACGTGATTCTGACCAAATCACTTTTTTGCACAACCGTTGGCCTAGTAACAGTACTTCCTTACAAAGTACTGAACCCCTGACCCTTCATGGGTTGTAGCAGTGCAGATTTTAATTTGATTTTTGTAATATATGATTCGTGTCATGTGAACCCCAACGTCTAATTCATTTCACTTATCATTTAAGAAATATTTTTCTTGTTTCGCGTAAGGAAACAGATTGAAATTTATTTCAATGTCGTACTCAATCACATTGGTAAGGGTTGTAATAACTATAAAATTAGTAAAAAAAAATAATTAGACTTAAATGAAAAAAAATAACAAGCTCTCAAGATGAATGCAAATAAAAAAAATACCATATATTCCTTTTTAACTTCCAAAATTAAGCAACAAATGAAAACTGCGTAGTAAACCAATATGAATAAGCACAATATTGTTGAGCTAGAAGTAAAATTGAACAATTGAATTTTTTGTGAAAATAAATTTTTTACTACTTTTTTTGTAATATTTTTGTCCAAAACATTTTCAGTCATTGCACCTATACTCAAATTATCACAATGTTTCGGGTTTTGGCTCTCAATGTTCGAATAAAAAATCGCGCGCACTGTGCACTGAGCAGTTCCACTATTATTATCTTCAGCAATTAATATTATCACAATGATAATCTAAACCATTAAAATATTTTCGGTGTAGTGTTCCACCATTGTATCATGTTGTTTTACTTAGTAGACTTAAACTTTGACCTTTAAAATTTATAATTTAATAATACAGAGTAAACTAGCTAGAACGCTTTTCCATTCCGTTTGGTGCTTGATTTTATTACTAATAAAATCTTTTTAAAATATTTTATGTTTAAAAAGTATTTTTGGGTTTTGTGAGGTTTTCAAATAATTCAAACATTTATCGGAACATTCAATTCTTTTTTGAATATTAAAGAAATTTAACACCTATACTGTCAAGAGTGTTGATCGGTAATTGGTTCCTAACAATTTTATGTGAGCAGTTAATTTTTCCGTATCCTCAATAGTAAAATACCTTGTATACGCCTGTTATTTTCCACTTTTTTTTCTTTTTTTTTTGTAACTAGGCCAAGTGTTTGTATCTTCTTAGCCCTGACGAAGCCCTGTAACGTGGGGTGAAACGTTGGCTCAATAAAGATAGTATAATCATTTACTATTTGAGTTTTTTTTTACCGCACCCGGACCATATTCCATTCATCTATACACACGGTCAATCAATAATCCTCCAATATGTCACAAAACACACGGGGCCATCAAGATACAAACACTAGTAACAACAATTTCCGCCGCAGTGCTCGTCTGTTAAACCACCGTATTGTTACGTCACCACTACGTCTTACGTCACGAAATTTAACTCTCCAGGTGTCATTACCCCTACTTCATCTTCTCTTACTTCAATACCTCTTCAGACTTCATCATCTCTTCAAACTTCGTCATCCTTTGCTTCTTCTTCTGATCTTCTTGTTCATCCCCACTGCCATCATCTCTCCAACTCTACTATTGTACATCGCCCTACTGATATTAATGTTTTTTCTCAATTTAAATTAAAATTCCTTCTTCATAAATCTAATTTTAACACCCTGTGCAATCTACACAAGCGCCAAACAGATAAATCCCAACAACGTATTTTCCTTCTGAAATGCAGATTTTATTCAGTTTTTCCAAAATCCATTGATAATTCGTTTAACCAGTTTTCGATGATACCCCCTTTCCTACGTTCCAAATATTGTCATTCTTTATTAATTTTAAAAAAATCTCTTTTAAATCTTAAAATTAGGAAAATCAATCAACAAATTGAATCTCTAAACTATAAAATTTCTAATCTGTCACAAGCACTTACTTCCGTTATTGGCGAAAATAACATGGCCCTCTTCAACAACAGTTTCCAAAAAAATCTGTTTATCTATCAAATTACATAAAAAACATACTCTAATTTCCAAATTTGATATTATTTACCAATCGTCTTTAAATAATAAAATCTACCCTAAAGTGAAGAATGGGTCCATAATATATCTTCCACCACTATTCCCCCCCAACGTCGTCAATATTTTAAGTTTAGGCCCTAATTTCTCTACACCTCCTTCAAATGTTTCTCACCTTATACCTTCTCTAATTACCGATTTAGAATTTATTTATCGAGACGATTCTGTTTAGTATTTTTGAAGAAGACAGGGAGCTTTCTCGTATGCGCATTTGTAACATTATTTCTAATCACCTTCAACACCCCCCTCCCCCCACTCCAAATCTAACAACCAACTTATAGTCACTAAAGCTGACAAAGGTAACTCGACTGTGGTTATGGACAAATCTGAGCATGTTGACAAAATTAACATCCTTCTGTCTGACAAAACTACTTACCAACCTACCACTCGAGACCCAACTCGCTCACTTATGCTCCAGTTCAACTCACTTCTAAGGAACCTTAAAACCAATCAGATTAACCGCCCCACCTACCTTAACCTCATTTCTTATAATTCTTTAGCCCCAGCTTATACGGACTCCCAATAATCCATAAACATGGTAACCCCCTTCTCCCCATCATTTCTAATATCAACGCTCCCTCTTCTAAACTCAGTAAATTTCTTCTTCCTGCCCTTCAAATCCTCAGCCACAATAACTCTTATGATATCAGTAATTCCTTACATCTTAAAGAACTATTACAATCCTTCAACATACCTGACAACTTTATCTTAACTTCCTTTGATGCCGAAAGTCTTTTTACTAACATCCCCATTGACAAAGCCCTTCATATCGTTGAGAAGAACTGGACTATAATTCAACCTCATACCACGCTTAACCTCACCTCATTTCTTTCTGCTTTAGAAATTTGCTGTAATTCTGGTTACCTGACTTTTCATGATAAAGTTTACCACCAAATTAGCGGACTTGCAATGGGGAACTGCCTTGCTCCAGATATCTCTAATATTATTCTTAATGACCTTCTCGACTCTATAATACATCTCTTCTCACAAGACATAATTTTCATTAAAAAGTACGTGGACGATCTTTTTCTTGTCCTCAATCCTGACAGAATCCCCGAGATCCTATCAGCCTTTAACTCCTACCACCCTAGTCTTCGGTTTACTGTTGAAGGTGAAATTGACCATTCCCTCCCTTTTCTTGACCTCCTTATTATCAGAAATTCCGATGGCTCCCTATCCACTAATTGGTATACCAAACCCACTTATTCTGGAGACTCCTCAACTATTTTTCTCGACACCCTTATCACCAAATTATTAATGTTGCTTAGAACCTTATCCACCGACCCTTTTCTCTTTCTGACCCTCAATACCACCAGACCAACATACAACGTATTAAACAGATCCTATTTAACAACAATTTCGTTCTCAACCCACTCCACCACTTTTTGATTACAGGTCCCTTCCGTATATCCCCATTCTTTCTGATAAAATTCAAAAATCCTAAAGATCCACTATTCCTATCCTACATCTTCCATACAAGTCCCACAGCAAAATTTCCTATCTTTGTTCCAAATTGAAAGACCCTATTCCTTTCTTACACCGTTCCAATGTAGTTTACCGGATACCCTATTCAACCCCATGCTGCAATTCCTTCTATATCGGCGAAACTAAAAACCAACTTAAGAACCGCATGTAATTTCATGAACTTTCGATTTACTCATCGGGTGTTTACAAATTAATTATGAATATCCCAATTACTTAGTAAATAAGCTTTTGCATTACATGTATTTTGTTAATTTAAATAACTTTAGCATGGAGTAGTCAAAATACACAGAAAAAGTTTGAAATAAATATTCAAAAATGCCTGGGATAATTTAAATTGCGTTTTTGCTTTTTTCCAGTGTGAAGTAAGACTCTGAGTCAGAAGAAACATGACTATAATATGTTTATTTGAAATTTTTTAAAAAATCTATTAACTTAATATTTTGTCTTCTGAGTCCTTAAAGAAAATCTTCAACCAAATATGATTAAACGCAACCTTTTAATTAATAAGAAAAAAATATGGATAATGTTATTTGAGACTAGATTGCTAATATTTATTATTCAAATTGTGTTCCATCACAATTTAAGTACGTAATAAATGAAATGAATTAATTCAGTGAGAAAATAGTTAAATGTACGAATTACGGTACGTTTTTTAACCTTTATATTATGCACTAAGAGATAATAACAATTATTTCCCATTTTCATGATAATAACTAAGCCGACAAAATTAGAATCGACCTACAGAAATACACTGCAGAGAATATTTGAATCCGATTGGCAGCTCTAATTTTCATCAATCAAACGTCCATTTTAAAAAATGCTACGGAATTATTTGGTGGTTAGGCGATAGTTTGATAGCTCTGACTATTGACAGTTTGATAATATAAACTGACAACTATCGAAAGAATTGATAATGTTTCCTTATAAATTAGACCCATAAGATGGATATTTAAGAATTTTTTTTTGTCTGTTTAGCACAAATTACAAGGAATAATATTAGAAATTTTATAAAAAGAGCATTTTCTTTAGGTCATACATCCGACCTATACATAATTAGTAATTTATTAAAAATATAAAAAATACTGGATCAACACTAAGAACTGCTTAATTGCACTTATTTGTAATCAGGAGGACAAGGTATGTATGAAAACATTACAGAAATTGTAAAAGAACTGTGCAGCGAGGTTACTGGAACTTTAAATTCAAAAATGAACCCATCAAAAAAGGAATCCAATCAATGGTTCCAATTTCCTTATGAAATTCTGGGAATCATATTTGCATCTAAGTAAAAAAGGTATTGTAAATCCGAGTCAATAAATTTCATTTTTCTTAAGAAGCTAAAAATAAGCAAAATTATTTATATTTTTTTAGTTTTATTTACCAGCTGACATCCAAACCCACCCTAACACAGTCCTAACAACATACGCTGATGACACATGTATACTGTCTGTAATCAACGACCCAACTAATGGATCACTAACACTACAGACACACATAACATCTATTGAAGAATGGTGTCAAAACTGGAGAATCAAAATAAATCCTGACATATCCCATCAGATCACCTTTACTCTCCGTCGTAAACCTCTACCTGTGTGTGTGTGTGTCTTTTTGAACATTCTAACTCAAAACTGAATTAGTCACTGACATATCTTGGACTAGAATTAATTACTAGGCCACTCTCTAAAGTTATCGGGTTGTGGTCAACATCCCCTGAAACCAATTGAATCAATTACATTTTGAATTCTATTAACATTTTCTAAACTATAGATTTATGAATTTTTCATAGAATCCTTTTCCATATTATGTTTCAAATTTTCTCCTAACGCCATTGCATGCAAGAAACACTGCCTTTATATTTACATAGTAGTTTTGAACCTGTAGTCCAACAAAAATTTTGTTTGTTTTTCTTCGATAAAAAATCAAGATAGGTTTTAAGGAAAGGGGAAATATTTCTAAGCATTGCATTATCCATTATTTCATACACTTTGTTTATACTCTTAATCCATCTATTTGTGAGTCAAGGTTTTAACTTAAACTAAAAAGGAAACGAGGGAGTTTTAAATAATAAAAAACATTAAAGATTTTAAAGAAAGCAAAACTAAACAAATAACAAACTAAACTTTATATTTAAAAAATTCAATCACTAGGAGTAGCCTTGTTATCATAATTTTGTATCTTATTGTATATGTATATTATTCATTGAAAATGTACCTAACATTGTTATCTGAAATTTCACCTCCACTGTTGTAGTGTTTTATTTTTATTATATTATGTATTTATTTTTTTGTATTTCATTGAAATCATCTAAGTATGCAATTATATGCATTTATCATCAAATAGTATCTAAAGCTAAATTTGGCTCATTGTACCTGAGAGTACACTAATTCGTAAAAATATCTCATCAGGTGTTCATAAAATGCATGCAAACAAAACCAGCAATAGCATAATCACCAGGGTAATAATCAGTCAGCTTCATGAAATCAGATATATTGACTCATAAAGGAAACAGTTTACGAGCTCATTATAAAGTCAAGTCCTTACTTTTAGTACCAAGGGAATGGTAAGTCCATTATCCATCAGCAAAAATTATCTGTAGCTGCAATAGACTGAACTAAAGGATCACCCAACAATCTTTAGGTCTTACAACAATCTATCAAATATTAAATTATGGAAAAGCACTAGTATATTCGTGTGACTCCAAGAATAAAACATGTTCACTTGAGTGAGTAAGGATTTCTAATTTTATCTCTGAAAAGCATGTTTTTTCCCATCCAAAAGTTCTATATAATTAGGTATATTACTTAAACTAGTGGTACCACCGTTTTAGACTACGAGTACTTAAGGTGGGTTGTAGGAGGATCTGACCATCTATAGTGTTATAAAGAAAAAAAATAATAGTTCCGAATATATCAGAGATGTTTTCCATTTTACAAAACTATTCCATCTATTTGCAAGATAATCTTTCTTTTCCTTCACGTGAACGAAAGTATTTTCTCATATAGTATGAACCACTAGAACACAGGAAATTCCTATGAGTTAAGTTATATTTCAATTTTAATACAAATAAACTTTATTTTATTCTTCAAAAAAGAATTCAGAACTAGGGGAAGAAGCGATATAAACTGGAATCTAGGATTAGAAAACGCTGTTTAATTTGGTAGAAGAAAGTCAATATAAGTTAGAGTGATAAGCAAATCAATAAACTAATTATATTTAGAATTTAACTACTTAGTCCATATTTACTTCAACATTTATAGCTTCTCCGTAAATCTTGTGAAAAATTGATTTAAAAAAAACATTATTTGGAAGTTAATGATTTATGTTTACTAACTTCCTTAAATAATTGGTGCTTTCTTTTTTTGATTTCTTCCTTTTTCGAAAAATAAGCTATCGAGATGATTTTTATTTTTTTATTTCATATTTTATCACTTGTTTTTCTCATGATAAAATCAACGAATTTATTGCAGGTTAAATTGGTTTGACAAAATTATTTGGTTGATTTAAAAACAAGTACTCGCGGTTCGATTCGTCTGTTTTCGGAATTAATTTCAAATCAAGGAATCAAGTTCAACATGGTAGCAAGATATTTTCCTTTTCACGGGGTTTAGATTCCAAAAACAATATTTGAGTTAATTTCGTTTTGCACACTGTTCTCTATTCTCCCATCAAAACACATGAAAAACAAAGGAATTTTCAGTTTACTTACCCGATATTTCGGCCTCGAAAGCTTTTTTGAGAATCACCCCTTGGCTTTTTTAAATTTGTTTTTCCTCCATCTTTCCTCATTTTAAAGTTTTTATCATTTTTATATATTTCCATTCTAACATAGTATGTATTTTTTTCCCTCTTAGAAAGTATGAATTAAGATTTATATAAAAATTAAATTATTAAAATCATAAATATAGTAATAACATATAAAAATAAAATTATGATATAGTTTCAGAAATTGGTAACTAAAACTGTATGTAATATTTGTTATTGGTTCTGTAATGAACTAATTATTATTTCATATATAATCAATGAATCAAAACCAGCATCATATATTATTATATGATACAAAGGAATAATTATTTCAGCAACAACATGTAACTTTATTAATCTGTTTGGTACTACATCATATACTTTGATGATTGTGTTTATTTATGTTACTGCACTTATTTGTTGAGTAATAACTTAAGATGAACTAACAAGTAAGTCACGTTGGTACAGTACATTCATTGCATCCGGACCAGTACGATCGTTAATACTTGCCAAAAGAGCGAGTTTCAAGCCCATTATAATCATACATATCGAGAAAAAAGTTATGTTGCAGTTATGAGCGAGTATGTGGTGAAGTTGTAGTCATGTTTACATTTGTTCAGATCAAAATGTAATCCAAAGCGGCAACATTATATGTAACAGAAACAAAATAAGCCAGGCCCATCTCCACCTGATTAATAAAAGGATGGCTATTACATTTTTGGAGAGTACAAATAAAATGAGAATTGGATCAATTCTATGAAATGTGAAACCAACCATACTTATAGCTCAAGATAATAAAATAAATGTGACTATAGCTTTAGAAAGGAAATCATGTAACAAAAAATGAAACATTTACCTTAGGTAATATGGTAGGATTAAAAAAGAAATATTCTAATTTTAAAAAAACTTGTTATTTTCGGAGTAAACAATCTAGTCAAGGGATTCGCTTCTTTTTAAAGAATTGATTAAAGAAGTTCATAATGTTTGTACACCAAGTAAGCATACCAATTTCATTTTAAGCTTTGTTATCCTCTCAATGTTAGGTTTACCTAATAAAACAATTCAACTTGAACTAAGTTATTTCTCAATGTTTTATTAGGCTAATAAAAGTTTAATATTTTTCTTTTAACAACATAATAAAAGTCTTAACTACTTGAAAATTAATGTATACGAATAATTTTAAAGGTATATTTTTTCTATAAGTATTGTGTATTTTTATTACCATATTTTAAAAAAATCTTTTTATAGCATGGTCCAAAAACGGATTTAGTCCAACTAGGGTTAATAAGAATTTTGTTTGAATCTGTTGAAGAAAAATAAATATTGTATTTGAAACTAAAAATGTCTACTTGGCACATGAACATTTTTCGGTAATTTCTAAATTAATAGTGATCAACTATTCATTTTAACAAATAAAAAAATGGCATATGTATAAATAACAACCAAGATAATATGAATAATTTCTTTATTCACGAATATATTCGTATGAACTTAGTGCAGAAAGATGAAAAAAAAAATATTAGGTTTAAAAATTTATATGGTTCAGGGCATATGAAATGATGTGTTCTTTTTGGAACAAATACATCCCATTCAGATTGGAGTAGTCCCACTAGTTTTTCTTCACTATAGCTGGCATGAATTAAGTCAAGGAAAATTCACACACTTTTTCATTGAAGTATAATCTTAGTTAATTCTTTTAGTTAGTCTGGCTACTTTTAATTTAATGGAAAATTTTTTAAAAATATTATAAGTAACTAGACCCTAGTTAAAACCACTAAAAATTAGAGGATCGTAGCACTTATTGATGTTCACTAACACAAATCATCCGCACGACAGTAAACGAAAAACTAACGAAATGATTAACGAAAATAGCTTCAATAAAAGCGGAAATTCGTGTTGGCTAATTCTCATCCCACATCTGGTACAATCGCACTTTATTTTGCTGCATAAGAATATAAATCCAATACATACAGAGCACTACTGCTTGGATATATTTTTTAATTTTTACTCATATCACATCCCTCGAAGAATGATGTCGTGATCCCATCAAATAACCTTTACCTTTCGTCGTGAACCTACCGACTGCCCTACAGTTTCATTTAATAATGTTACTATTACCCCTGTCGACAGATCCGCTACCTTGGACTACATTTGGACAAACGATTAACCTGGAATCCTCACACAAGACAGAAAAGACAGGAAACTGCACGTCGATTTAGCACTTACTAGACAAACGGTCAAAACTTCCAACATATTACAAAAAAATGATCTACATGACTGTAATAAGGCCAATATGGACATATGGAGTTGAGCTTTGGGGCTCCACTAAATATTCGAATTCCTCTCGTATCCAATCCTTACAATCCAAAATCGTTCGTAAAATACTCAATACTCCTTACGTTGTCACAAATAAAATCATACATAAAGAGCTTAATGTTCCCTATGGATCTAGCCCGAACCAGATATCACTCCTTCCATTACAAACTCTCTAACCACTCAAATCCCCTAGTTTCTAACCTTGCATCCTCTTCCATTCCTGACAATCCTCCGATGCGCCTGAAAAGAAAATGGCCGCGAGACCTGCTAATGTAAAATGTCATTAGAGTGCCAACAATGGGTAGTAGCTCTACACGTCTGTAACTTAACTAACATCAAATTTACTGAATATATTATATAATATACAGTTGTTAATCTCAATAAATATATTAAAATAAAATAAAAATATTTACTACAACAGATTCAAAGTGGAACGTCAGGAATAATTCGCATCACACTTGAACGGCGGACTTTACGACACAATGAAAGTGAATTGAAGGAGACATCTAAAGTCTTTTTTTTAGGGTTTTAACAACGTGACCAACATCGAAGGGGTTTGATGCCAATAGAGAAGCATCCACCAAAGAGATGACAAACGTGTATTAACAAACTCGGAATAAACTTAGGACTAAACTATCGAATTGAGCAGCAAGCGGGGGGGGGAGGCATAATATTAAAAAAAATTAATTATATGCAATATTAAATATGTAATGATTTTCGTCAAGTATTTGAAAATCATTGTTTAATTAATCTTATACGATTAAACCAATTTGAGCATAATACTACAGTGATCAGAGAAAAGTGAGCCGAAGGCAACAGATTGGAGGGAGAATGCTTAAAGCTCGCACGATTCTCGACCACCGGGTCGTTAAGGAACGGTCCTCATTAGTGACACAAAAGTGCGATCTCAACCAGCGGCAGCGATTAACGAACGATTTACTCCTAGATCCAAACCTCCAATGAGTATTATGAAATATACACGCTTCATCAAACCAAATATCCCCATTCAATTTGTTCTTCTAATTTACAAAGGAAATGGACGAAAATTCTTCTGAGAAAGAGGAAAAAAAGTACCTTTAAAAGGGGGTCAATAAAAAAAAAATTAATGTCACATCGTTTTATTTATTTTTTACTTAATTGAAAATTTAATTACGATTTAAAAGATAATAAAATGAAATATTGTTAACTTTAATTACCCTAAGACTGTTGGAGGAAAAATAAAAAGGAATTAAAAAAAACGCTGCCAATGAGTCGCTTTCGCAAAGTAGATTAAACGTATTAATATGCGGGAAGCTGTTAATGAGTAACCGTCCAAAATGGCCTCTCCCTCATTATAAGTTTTCTTTAATTACCTAATCCATTATATATAACGAGAAAGAGCTCGTTTAAAATTGTCACCAATAAACCTGAAAATTTCTTCGGGAAATAATTTGGTAACGTGGCAAAAATGAAAAAAAAAATATTTCATCTAGTTATTTGAAAATTGAACTATCCTCTTCCGTTATTAATTTTAATAACCTACAGTGTTCAGCTAAAAAATTTAATTCGACAAATACAGACTATTGCTGCTTCAGTCACATGGTTTTATCAAGAATTTCAGATTCTTAATATTTAAGTTTATGCCCTTTATTGATGATACTTGCTGACACTATTCTCTTCGCGCACTGGGGACTAACTTACCGATTAAGGTTGATAATCAATCTCACAAATGTTTTTTTTTATTAAATAGCGATTGTTTCATATGATAGTTGGAAGAGTAGTAAATACAGAGTACGAAGTGTAAGTAAACTATTAAAAAGAATATAAGATCATTGAAGTTACGAATAAACCTTTTTTTATGTCAATTTTGCTCTTCGCATTTTCTGAATTTTCGATAAATAAGTCCCTCATTAAAGGAGGATTATTACTTATTAGGCAACCAACCAATTACATATAAAAATAATTTTAAAAATGAATTACTGGGTTATAAAAGGATATATTAACTTTATTTTTATGGTCAACATACTTTTTTTTATAATGGAATTTAATAATTTCTAATACATTGGATAAATGTATCTGTTAGGTTGTACACACATACTTTGGTATTATGCATGCTTCTGAGGTATAAATAATATCTTAGGTTCACCATCATTTCGAATACAGTAGAGATAGGCCAAGGATGCGTTTTTCTGCCTAGACAGAATTAGTAGCTCTGTTTCGCCAACTCCATTATTGAATTCATCTCGGAAAGGCGAGTGGACGGGTATTTTTTAATACGGTGATATGAAGACCCCTATTTGTTTTATGTTGCTAATGACACTATATA